>NC_041381.1:103937169-103950996 GCF_002162155.2 Triticum dicoccoides | reverse complement strand
GAGGCCCGCAGCATCCCGCCGCCGGCCCGAGCGCCGCCTCCCTGCCTCTCCGCCCCGCCGCCGGCCCGTGCTCCGCCGCCCGGGAGCTCCCTCGCCGCCAGCGCCTCCCCGCGCCTCCTCTCCGTCGCCCCCGGCTAGATCCGTCCACGGGAGGGCCGGATCCAGCCGCCCCGCGCCTCTCCGGCCTCTTCCTCCTCGTCTCCGGCGAGTACTCCGGCGATCTTCGAAATCCGTGCAGCCCAAGGTTGACCTCCAGATTTCTCCAAGTCCCCAAAATATTTTGACTTTATCATGCCTTGTTCATCAAGCTGTATCTCTGCATTCGTAGCTCCATTTTGTGCGTGTAATATGTCAAATTGTTCGTCTCAATGAGTACTTCATTTCATTCCATTGCATCATGTTCATTTGAGTCCATCTTGATGCATGAATCATCGTTGCAAGAGTGCTTCATAATGTTGGCTGCTGTCTGTTAACAGAACTAGCTCATTTGTCATTTTTGCCATGATTGATGTGTGCATCCTATGAGGTTGATGTCTACACTTTGATCTATGCCATGTCTTCTTTACAGAGGTGCTTACCATGTATTTTTGTGATCAATGTGGTGACTAGCACAAGCATGCAAACTAGGCTTCGTAATGTTGCTGTTTTAGTCCCTATTCTGCTGTTATTTTGATGCCATGTAAACATGATGCTACAGAGAGATCCATGCATATTTTGAGATACTTCAGTAAGGGTGTTTTGAACATATGGTTTTGCTCTATCCATTCATGCCCCTTTTTTCAATTATGGAGTAGTCTAGCATGTCATTTTCGTGCTCTACTTTTGCTACAAAATGTTTCCTGGCAGATTGTTTACATGTTATTCAATTTTGCCAAGGTTGTTGTAGTTGATCCTTGCATGCTATGAACTTGTTCTTGCCTTGGTTTGTTTCATAAATATGCCTTCTTGCTGATTTGTTTATCTTGTCATGCAATGACTTGTGGTGAGTGAATCGAGCTTGTTAAGTAGGGTACTTGCTGTTGCTGTTTTGCTAGGCTGAATCTGTTATTTCGTGATGCTATGTAAACATGCTGCTACAAGTCATTCTATGCATAATCTGGAGATGTTCACTAAGGGTGTTTTGTTCTACATGTTATGCTCTATCCATCCATGCCCCTGGTTGCAATTATAGCTTGCTGTAGATTGTTGTAATCTTGCTCCAAAGTTGCTAAATAATGTTGCTGTCAGCCTGTTAACATTAAGTTCAGTTGTTGTCATGTGTTTTGCTAGTGGTCCATGCACCCTATGAACTTGCTCCTGCCATGCTTAGCTTCACAAACATGTCTTCTTACTGTTGGTTGCCTTGCCATGCCATGTTTTGCTCTGTAGTGAGTTGCACGAGCTCATCTACATGCTTACTTATCGTTGTTCCTGCCATGTTTAAATCTGTAATATAACTTGCCATGTTTACGTGGGTGCCATCATATTTTCTGATCATTTTTGGCTCATGGTCAGTAAAGGACATTTGATCTATGCAATTAGTAGGTTCATGCCATGTATTTGTTTTCCATGATAAGTTCCTGTAACATGTTGTTTGATAGCTCTAAACATTGCAACCTGATGTTATTTTCTGCAAAGTCTGAACTGTTATTATTTGCAATCTTGCCATGTGTGTTTGAGCATGTTCTAGTGATTTCTAGAGATAGCTCAGTGTTCATGTTTTGTTATACTTTACCTGTACATCATGCCCATGTCTTTTTTTTCATGTTGAGATGTTGTAGCATGTTGTTTTGGTGCTTGCAAAATGCCTAGTTGCTGTTTTGGACAGATTGTTGCTATAACTTGTATAGTGTTTGTGTGTTGAACCGTTGCTCCGTTTTGAGTGTGCTCTATATGAAACTTGCTTGATTTTGCATGTAGTTTCATATTATCATGTTGCATCCATGTTTTGAGGTGTTTGCTTGATGTTTGGGTGCATTTCGCATCAATGCCATGTTTTACTTGTTTTGCTCATATCTTCTAGGCCGTAGCTCTGAACTAAATGAACTTTATATGTAACTTGACTAGAATCTCGTGTAGATCATCTTGGTGCATTTTAACTTTGCTGCTTAACAGTTTGAACATAAGGTTTATTCAGATCTGGACCAATTTCGAAATATGCATATGAGGACTTGCCAGAATTGTTACATGTTGTTCCCGGCCTCATTTAAACTTGCCTTGATGTGTTGCTCTTGTTTGCATCATCTCTTGCCATGAGTAGCTTCATGTAGTCTTGTCTTGCATCATGCTTGTTGTGCATCATGTCTTGTCTATGTGTGGTGTGTTTACTATGTTGTGTGGTTCTTATCGATAGTTCCCGTTCCATTGCGATCGTGAGGATTCGTTCGTCTACGCTTGGTTCGGCTTCATCCATTCGTCTTCTTCATGGACTCGTTCTTCTTCCTTGCGGGATTTCAGGCAAGATGATCGCTACTCTGGATCTCACTACTATCATTGCTATGTTAGTTTGCTTCGTTCTATCGCTTTGTTGCGCTACCTATCACCTGTTTATCAAGCCTCCCATATTGTCATGAACCTCTAACCTTTGATACCTTTCCTATGCAAACCTTTGTTTGGCTATGTTACCGCTTTTGCTCAGCCCCTCTTATAGTGTTGCTAGTTGCAGGTGAAGTTGAAGATTGCTCCATGGTGGACAGGATTTTGGTTGGGATATCACAATATCTCTTATATTATTATTAATGCATCTATATATTTGGTAAAGGGTGGAAGGCTCGGCCTTATGCCTGGTGTTTTGTTCCACTCTTGCCGCCCCTAGTTTCTGTCATACCGGTGTTATGTTCCCGGATTTTGCATTCCTTACGCGGACGGGTGATTTATGGGACCCCCTTGACAGTTCGCTTTGAATAAAACTCCTCTAGCAAGACCCAACATTGGTTTTACCATTTGCCTCACCACCACCTACCTTTTCCCTTGGGAGTCACTCTCTCGAGGGTCATCTTTATTTTAGCCCCCCCCCCCGGGCCAGTGCTTGTCTAAGTGTTGGTCCGAACCGAGTAGACTGCGGGGCCACCTCGGGGAAACTCGAGGTCTGGTTTTACTCGTAGGATGTCTCATCCGGTGTTGCCCTGAGAACGAGATATGTGCAGCTCCTATCGGGATTGTCGGCGCATCGGGCGGCTTTGCTGGTCTTGTTTTACCATTGTTGAAATGTCTTTAAACCGGGATTCCGAGTCTGATCGATTCTTCCCGGGAGAAGGTATATCCTTCGTTGATCGCGAGAGCTTATCATGGGCTAAGTTGGGACACCCCTGCAGGGTTTAAACTTTCAAAAGCCGTGCCTACGGTTATAGGCAGATGGGAATTTGTTAATGTCCGGTTGTAGATAACTTGACACCAGATCCGAATTAAAACGCATCAATCGCGTGTGTAGCCGTGATGGTCTCTTCTCGGCGGAGTCCGGGAAGTGAACACGGTTTTGGGTTATGTTTGACGTAAGTAGGAGTTCAGGATCACTTCTTGATCATTGCTAGCTTCACGACCGTTCCATTTGCTCTCTTCTCGCTCTTATTTGCATATGTTAGCCACCATATATGCTTAGCCGCTGCTGCAACCTCACCACTTTACCCCTTCCTTTCCCATTTAAGCTTTGCTAGTCTTGATACCCATGGTAATGGGATTGCTGAGTCCTCGTGGCTCACAGATTACTACAACAATAGTTGCAGGTATAGGTTATGCGATGATCATGACGCGAGAGCGATGCTTGCTTGTCTTGAGTTCTTCTTCTGCTTCTTCTTCGATCAGGGGATAGGTTCCAGGTCGGCAGCCTGGGCTAGCAGGGTGGATGTCATTTGAGTTTCCGTTTGTGTTCATCCATAGTCGGATGTTGCTCTTATGTATTGTGAGGTTGTATTCATGTGGCATTGTATGCCTTATGTATGTATCCCCATCTATTATGTAATGTTGATGTAATGATATCCACCTTGCAAAAGCGTTTCAATATGCGGGTCTTTCCTTGGTGGGACCTTCGAGTTCCTTTGGATAGGGTCGCATATTGGGCATGACAACCAGCCAAGAAGAAACAGTTGTTCACCCAAGACAAGGCGGAGGCCAAGCAGATACCCGTCGACGAGGACGGGTCCACCAGCGCCACTTTCACCATAGGCGCCCACCTCGGGCCCGAGCAGGAGGAAGCCCTGGTCAAGTTCCTGCATGCAAACAAGAAGGTGTTCGCTTGGGAACCCGATCAGCTGGTAGGGATCCCACGGGGCGTGATCGAGCACCACCTCAACGTGTGCCCCAACGTGCGCCCCGTAAAGCAGAAAGCGAGGCGGCAGTCCACTGAAAAGCAGGCCTTCATCGTCCAGGAGACCCACAAGCTAGAAGCCGCGGGGGTCATTCGCGAGGTTCGATATCCAGATTGGTTGGCCAACCCTGTGGTAGTACCAAAGAAGGGAGGGAAGGAACGCATGTGTGTCGACTTCACCAACCTCAACAAAGCATGCCCGCAAGATCCTTTCCCGCTCCCATGCATCGATCAAATCGTCGATTCCACCGCTGAGTGTGACCTGTTATGCTTCTTGGACGCCTTCTCTGGGTATCATCAGATCAAGATGGCGCTGGAAGACGTGGAGAAGACGGCCTTCCCGACCCCGTGTGGGGTATACTGCTATACAGGCATGCCCTTCGGACTGCGCAACATGGAGGCAACCTTTCAGCGGCTCGTGCACATCACCTTGGGCCCGCAACTCGAGAAGAATGTGGAAGCTTACGTCGACGACATTGTAGTGAAGTCTTGCGAGGCCAAGACCCTGATACAAGACCTGGAGGAAACCTTTGCAAGCCTCAACGCAGTAAGCCTGAGGCTCAACCCGGAGAAGTGTGTGTTTGGAGTCCCCTCGGGCAAGCTCTTGGGTTTCCTCGTATCCCACCGAGGCATCGAGGCCAACCCAGAAAAGGTCAAGGCGGTCGAGGACATGAGCCCGCCAAAGACCCTCAGAGATGCAAAAGCTCACTGGGCGCGTGACTGCACTGGGGCGCTTCATCTCCAGGTTAGGGGAGCGAGTGCTGCCTTTCTTCCAGTTGATGAAGAAAAAGGGGCCCTTTGAATGGACTGAAGAGGCCGACAAGGCATTCCAAGATCTCAAGAGATACTTGACCAGCCCACCGGTGATGGTGGCCCCACGCCCACAAGAGCCCTTGGTACTCTACCTCGCCGCCACTCCCTACTCAGCCAGCGCGGCCCTGGTGGCGGTTAGGGAGGAGCGTCGGACCAAGGCCGCGGCAGCTGCCCGCGCCAAGGCAAAGCAGGACCAAAAAGGACTCACAGAGATCACTACCACGATTGAGGAAGATCAGCCGCTGCAGAGGAACGCACCGGGAGCGGGAGAGGCCCTTCCCCCAGGCAACCAGCTTCTGGAGGCTCCGCCGCCTCAGGAGGCACCACGGCTTCCAGAGGACGCCACCAGCACTGACGCTCCAAGCCTCGTCGAGCACCCAGTGTACTTCGTCAGCACGGTGTTGCGGGATGCGAGGGCACGGTACCCCATGCCTCAGAAACTTCTCCTCGTGCTACTAGTGGCCTCGCGCAAGCTGTGGCACTACTTTCAGGGTCACCCTATCAAGGTTGTCTTAGCATATCCCTTGGAAAGAGTGCTCCGGAGCCCTAACTCAGCCGGAAGGGTCGCCGAGTAGAACATTGAGCTGCAAGCATTTTAGCTCGAATTCAGCACGACCCGAGTCAGCAAGGGGGCCGCCTTGGCAGATTTTGTGGTAGAGTGGACAGAGGCGCCGGGCCTAAAGGCTGATGAGGATCGATCCCTCTCCCCAGGAAGTGAGGCGCCGAGCGGTTGGGTCATGTACTTCGACGGGGCGTTCTCCAGGCACGGCGCGGGGGCTGGCGCGGTACTTATATCTCCTACCCAAGACAAGCTCTACTACGTCGTGCAGCTCTGTTTCCAACACGGAGAAAAGGTCTCCAACAACATAGCAGAATATGAAGGCCTGATAGCGGGCCTGAAGGCCGCAGCCGCCCTCGGAGTAAAGAGCCTTACCACTAAAGGTGATTCACAACTCCTCGTCAACTTCTCCAACAAACTATACGAGCAAAGGGATGAGCACATGGAAGCCTACCTTGCGGAGGTCCACAGGATGGAGAAGCAGTTCTGGGGGCTGGAGTTACAGCACGTGCCCCGTGGCACCAATCAGGAGGCCGATGACATCGACAAACGAGCGTCTAGGCGACTGCCTCAGGAACCTGGCATCTTCGAAGAGCGGCTCTTCAAGCCCTCGGCCACGCCATCACTGTCAAGCGCGGTGCAGCCTCAGGAGGAGCTCCCCCAGCCGCCAGCCTCGGGAGCCCCCGTCTGCGGGCCGGCCTCGCGGGCGCGTCTGCTCTTGACAATGGAGCCTCAGGAGGAGTGCTGGGTCACGGAGCTCCGGAGCTATCTGACACAAGGGATCTTGCTAGAGAAGGAGGAGGAAGCGGAGCGTGTGGCGCGGCAGGCCACAGCGTACTGCATCAGGGATGGGGAACTCTACCAGAAGCGACCAAATGATGTATCCCTACGCTGCATCTCCAGGGAGCAAGGGAAAGAGCTGCTGGCGGACATACACGGTGGAGACTGTGGGCACCACTCGTCATCAAGAACCCTCGTGGGCAAGGCATTCCGAAGCGGTTTCTATTGGCCTACTGCGCTCAATGACGCCGTCGAATTGGTAAAGGCTTGTGAAGCCTGTCAATTCCATGCGAAGCAGATCCATCAGCTGGCGGGAGGTCTGCAGACCATACCCCTCACATGGCCATTCGCAGTCTGGGGGCTTGATATCCTGGGCCCGTTTCCCCGGGCGCCATGGGGCTATCGCTACCTCTATGTTGCCGTGGGCAAATTCACCAAGTGGGCCGAAGTGGAAGCCGTCCACACCATCCCCGCGGGTTCAGCGGTCAAGTTCATCAAGGGCATCGTGAGCCGGTTCGGGGTGCCGAACCGCATCATCACCGACAACGGTTCGCAGTTCACCAGTAACCTCTTCAAAACATACTGTGCTAACCTTGGAACGAAGATATGCTACGCTTCAGTGGCGCACCCCCGAAGCAACGGCCAGGCCGAGCGGGCCAATGCGGAGGTCCTGAGGGGCCTCAAGACCAGAACATTCAAGAAGAAACTGGAAGCTTGCGGCAGAGGCTGGTACGACGAGCTCCAGTCCATGTTGTGGTCCATCCGCACGACCGCAACCAAGCCGACTGGAGAGACCCCTTTCTTCTTGGTCTATGGAGCCGAAGCGGTCCTCCCTCACGAGGTCAGACGTCGGTCCGCACGGGTCCTGGCGTTCGACGAAGCGCAACAGGACGCCATGCGGGAGATGGACCTCGTGCTGGGGGAGGAGCGTCGCCAAGAAGTCGCGCTGCGAGCGGCAAGATATCAACAAGCACTGCGGCGATACCACTGCCGCAACATCCGCCCCAGGACTCTTGAGGTAGGGGACCTCGTGCTCAAGCGGGTTCTCTCCAGGGAGGGACTGCATAAGCTCTCTCCCATGTGGGAGGGCCCGTTCAAGGTTGTTCATGTTTCCAGGCCCGGCTCCGCGCGCTTGGAGACTCAGGAGGGGGTGCCAGTCCAGAATGCATGGAACATCCAGCACCTCCGGAGGTTTTACCCCTGAAAAGGCCCAGAGCCTGTGAAGAAGGCGAATGCCTGTGAAGATCATCTTTTTGGAAAAGGCCCAGAGCCTGTGAAGAAGGCGAATGCCTGTGAAGATCATCTTTTTGGAAAAGGCCCGGAGTCTGTGAAGAAGGCGAATGCCTGTGAAGATCATCTTTTTGGAGAAGGCGTGGAGCCTGTGAAGAAGGTGAATGCCTGTGAAGCTGTTGCGTTTTGGAAAAGGCCCAGAGCCTGTGAAGAGGGCGAATGCCTGTGAAGCTGTCGCGTTTTGGGAAAGGCCCAGAGCCTGTGAAGAGGGCGAATGCCTGTGAAGATGTCGCGTTTTGGGAAAGGCCCAGAGCCTGTGAAGAGGGCCAATGCCCGTGAAGCTTGCTTCCCCGAAGAAAGGCCCAGAGCCTGTGAAGAAGGCCAACGCCTGTGAAGCTCGCCGCTCGTGACACTCTCACGTAATAATGAGTTGGGGTTGTACACGCCCCGGAGTCTCGGGAGCGTCGGCCTCAGGCCCTGGGGCTCCCTCCCACGCCCAGTGGCAGCACTTAGCTCCGCGCTGGTGAGAAGACGTCAAAGACTAGACTAGGTGCCAGACGCGGCTTTTTCATTTGCTTTCTGCAGTTGGCTAGTTCATTCTCATTTGAAGTTTTATTGAAACTGTCGCTGTCTTTTGACTTATGGCTCTTTGATTTTTCGCCCTCTGGCCTCGATTTCTCTTGCGCAAGGTCTTGCGAGGGGACGGCTCTGGCGCCCTCGCGAGTGTTTTGATCCTTCCGGTCAAGACCTCACGACCCGGGTCCACTACAGGAGCATCCCTCTAGTCCGTGCCTCACGGGCACCGCGACACGAATACAGGACCTGGGTCGGTCGCCCCATGGCCAAGGCTGGTAATTACCTACGCGCGGGCATTCGGCAAGAAGGAACAATACCAGAATAACAGAAACATTATGATGATTGACAACGATAACACAAATACGCCCCCACGGGGCCCCCACATGGCTGTCTTTTTGCGCAGGAAAAAGGGGAGGAAAGAACAAATCAGGCGAAGCTTGCCAGGCGTCGGCCCTCAGGGAGGACCCGAGCTGCCTCCGGAGCTCAAGCGGACTCCCTCTCGCGCTTCACCAGGGTGCGGCAGCGGGCAGACCCACTACCACCCTCCAAGCAGGCACGACGGCGTGGAGGCCGACCGCGGCCGCTGCTAGAAGAGTCGCTGCCCGAAGAGGAACCAGTGAAGCTTGAGGAATCCTGGGCGCCGCCAGCCACGCGCGTGCTGCCCTCTCCATCCTCGCCGGGGCTGGGTCCCCGGCCGTGGCCATCGTCTTCAGGGCAGCACCCTGAGCGGCGACCATCTTCCCCAAACACCCTCACGTAGAGGGTGGCGTCGCCGTCGAACTTGAAGTGCAAGGTGCACCGGCGGCTCAGGCCACGCGCGTGGGCAAACGTCTGCCAGCCGCGGGTCAGGGCCAGGCTCCCGGCCGCGAAGACCTCCAGCGAAGCCCATGAGGCCCGGCTGCAGCAGCCGTCTGCCTGGAGCCAGAGGCCGCCCGGGGCGCCAGCCGGGAGCTCGCCTAGGAGGAAGCGAGAAAGCTGAAGCCGGGCGCTGGCCGGCTTCGCTGCCCACACAACAAACTCCAGCAGCACCTCCGCGGCGCGAGAGCGCGGCCTCGGGGGTCGCACGGCCGAAACACACCCCTCGGCTGCGGCCGGCCGCCCGTCGCCACACGGGAAGTCACCTCCGCGGCCACGGGGAACCGCCGTGGGGGCCACGGGGTGCTTGCGAGGGCGGCCGCGACCGCGCTTGGGCAGGGGAGAGGCAGACTCGGCCTGGCGAGCTTTTCCCTTCTCTGCGGCCGAGAACCTCCTTGGCGGGGCCATGAGGAAGAAGGAGAAGCAAGAGGGGATGAACCGGAAGGGCACGCGGTGTGCCGTACTTAAAAGCCAGAGGAGGCCAACCGTCGGCCTCCGCGACCATAGGTAATCATGACTCGCTTCGCATGCAGGGACTTTTCAAATACGTGCAGTTGCCGAGGCATCGTGGGAAAGTGGAGACGCCCACGTCCAATCAACCGCCATGCGGCGCCCAAGGCCGCAGGCTGTTAGGGCCCGCGACGCTTCGCACTTGCCCTTTCGCCTATCTGCTCGGCCAAGCCCGGGCGCGCCTTGGGCCCGGGGGCTACTGTCGGTGTTCTGGGAACAGGGGTCCCCAGACTTGCCTGCCTGCGGCCTGCAGCATGGCTCAAAGGGGGCCCAGCACGGCCCATCTTCACCAACACAAGCTCAGGACCCTCGCGAGGGGCCAAGCCTCGCGGGGCGGACGACAAGGAGCTTCCTCAGGCACGACCTCATCAGGCTGGCTCATGAGGAGGCGGAGAGTTCAAGGCGGGGCACCTCGTGAGGTGCCCATGGTGCAAGCCATGACGACCAAGAGCGCCAGCCCGCGCAGTGTCCTTCTTTCCTCTTTTGTGCAAGAGGAGCAAGCGCAGGCGAGAGCATCAAGCAAAGGCATCCATTTCGGTGCAACAAGACCAAGACCAGTCCAACGGCAGGATGGAGGTCACCGTGGAGCCCAAGCCGGCGTCACCACTAGAGCCTTTGACAGGTGAGGACCAACTTTAGTCAGGATAAGTGTACTAGATGTTCCCCTTCAAAATGGCCAATTGTTGGCGCCCTTCCTGCTCAATATTTGGGAAGAGGCTCAGGGCCTTTGCCTATAAATAGGACTAGCCACCCACAGGGTAGAGGCATCTGGATAGGAATCTGGAGATAGGATAGGCATCTAGAATCAACCCCTCCAAAGGGATAACACCACCACAAGAACAGACCCTCGCGAGGCTGTTCTTCCTTGTATTGTTCATCATCGGCCCAAGAGGCAATCCACCACACCACACACTGCAGTAGGGTATTACACCACCATGGTGGCCTGAACCAGTATAAATCTTGTCTCTCTTGTGTTGTTCTTCTCGCAGTTTAGATCCTAGCGATTCAGTGAGAAACAGGTAGGTAGAAGGCGAAACCCCCGCGCGCACCCCAGTGTTCGAACCTCAGGGTCTGCCGGAACCCTAAATCCGACAGCAACTTTCCACCGTCCTGTTCATATGACACGCATTACTTTTGTCATATTGCTTTTTGCATGATCATGTAGTTGACATCGTATTTGTGGCAAGGCCACCTTCATAATTTTCATACATGTCGCTCTTGATTCATTGCATATCCCGGTACACCACCGGAGGCATTCATATAGAGTCATATCTTGTTCTAGCTTTGAGTTATAATTCTTGAGTTGTAAATCCATAAAAGTGTGATGATCTTCATTATTAGAGCATTGTCCTAGTGAGGAAAGGATTATGAAGACTATGATTCCCCCACAAGTCGGGGTGAGACTTCGGACTTTACAAAAAGAAAAAAAAAAGAAAAATAGAAGAGAAAGGCCAAAAAGAAAGAAAAAAAGACAGGCCAAAGAAAATAAAAAAAAAGAAGAAAAAGAAAAAAAGAGAAAAGAAAAAAATAAAATGAGAGAAGGGACAATGCTACTATCTCTTTTTCCACACTTGTGCTTTAAAATAGCACCATGATCTTCATGTTAGAGAGTCTCCTATGTTGTCACTTTCATATACTAGTGGGAATTTTTCATTATAGAACTTGGCTTGTATATTCCAATGATGGGCTTCCTCAAAATGCCCTAGGTCTTCGTGAGCAAGCAAGTTGGATGCACACCCACTTAGTTTCTTTTGTTGAGCTTTCATATATTTATAGCTCTAGTGCATCCATTGCATGGCAATCCCTACTCACTCACATTGATATCTATTAATGGGCATCTCCATAGCATGTTGATACGCCTAGTTGATGTGAGACTATCTTCTCCTTTTTGTCTTCTCCACAACCACCATTCTATTCCACATATAGTGCTATGTCCATGGCTCACACTCATGTATTGCGTGAAAATTGAAAGAGTTTAAGATTATTAAAGTATGAAACAATTGCTTGGATTGTCATCGGGGTTGTGCATGAGTAAATACTTTGTGTGATGAAGATAGAGCAACAGCCAGACTATATGATTTTGTAGGGATAACTTTCTTTGGCCATGTTACTTTGAGAAGACATGATTACTTTGATTATTATGCTTGAAGTATCACCATTTTCATGTTAATATGAACTTCTATTTTGTATCATTTGGATCTGAACATTCATGCCACAATAAAGAAAATTACATTGAGAATTATGCTAGGTAGCATTCCACATCAAAAATTCTCTTTTTATCATTTACCTACTCGAGGACGAGCAGGAATTAAGCTTGGGGATGTTTGATACGTCTCCAACGTCTATACTTTTTGATTGTTCCATGCTATTGTATTACCCCTTTTGGATGTTTATGGGCTTTATTTTACACATTTATATCATTTTTGGGACTAACCTACTAACCGGAGGCCCAGCCCGTATTGCTGTTTTTTTTTGCCTATTTTAGTATTTCGAAGAAAAGGAATATCAAACGGAGTCCAAATGGAATGAAACCTTCGGGGGCATGATTTTTGGAACGAACGTGATCTAAAGGACTTGGAGTGCAAGTCAAGAAGCAGCCGAGGACTCCACGTGATAGGAGGGCACCCCCCCTATAGGGCGCGCCCCCTGTCTCGTGGGCCCCTCGGGCGTCCACCGGCATACTTCTTCCTCCTATATAAGCCTACATACCCCGAAAACATCCAGGGGGCAGACGAAACACAATTTCCACCACCGTAACCTTCTGTATTTGTGAGATCCCATCTTGGAGCCTTCGCCGGCGCTCCGCCGGAGGGGAAATCGACCACGGAGGGCTTCTACATCAACATCCTTGCCCCTCCGATGAGTTGTGAGTAGTTTACCACAGACCTACGGGTCCATAGTTATTAGCTAGATGGCTTCTTCTCTTTTTTCTGGATCTCAATACAATGTTCTCCCCCTCTCTTGTGGAGATCTATTCGATGTAAACTCTTTTTGCGGTGTGTTTGTCGAGATCCGATGAATTGTGGGTTTATGATCAAGTTTATCTATGAATAATATTTGAATCTTCTCTGAATTCTTTTATGTATGATTGAGTTATCTTTGCAAGTCTCTTTGAATTATCAGTTTGGTTTGGCCAACTAGATTGATCTTTCTTGCCATGAGAGAAGTGCTTAGCTTTGGGTTCAATCTTGTGGTGTCCTTACCCGGTGACAGAAAGGGTTGCAAGGCACGTATTGTATTGTTGCCATCGAGGATAAAAGATGGGGTTTATATCATATTGCTTGAGTTTATCCCTCTACATCATGTCATCTTGCTTAATGTGTTACTCTGTTCTTATGAACTTAATACTCTAGATGCAGGCAGGAGTCGGTCGACGTGTGGAGTAATAGTAGTAGATGCAGGCAGGAGTCGGTCTACTTGTTGCGAACGTGATGCCTATATACATGATCATGCCTAGATAATTTCATAATTATTCGCTTTTCTATCAGTTGCTCGACAGTAATTTGTTCACCCACCGTAATACTTATGCTATCTTGAGAGAAGCCACTAGTGAAACCTATGGCCCCCGGGTCTATCTCTTATCATATTTGCTTCCAATTTACTTTTATTTGCATCTTTACTTTTTGCATCTATATTATAAAATACCAAAAATATATTTATCTTATCATATTATCTTTATTAGATCTCACTTTCGCAAGTGGCCGTGAAGGGATTGACAACCCCTTTATTGCGTTGGTTGCGAGTTCTTCGTTTGTTTGTGTAGGTGCGTGGGACTTTTGAGGAGCCTCCTACTGGATTGATACCTTGGTTCTCAAAAACTGAGGAAAATACTTACGCTACTATTGATGCATCACCCTTTCCTCTTCAAGAAAAACCAACGCAAGCTCAAGACGTAGCAAAGACCGGAGCAGAGCAAATGATGGGGGAGGAGGAGATGTCATTTGTCCTCACCAACTAACGTAGGGGCGGAGCTCGTCGAACGCACGGGGAGGTCGTCAAACACCACACCCTCGCAGCAACGAAACAACTGCACATTTAAATACACCCGATCAACACAAAAATATATGATGTTTTGCATAACGAAATCATACAACCTAACTCATAATTCACAAATATATGACCCCGTCGGGGTCGGGGTCGGGGTGTGGTTGTGGTGTCAGGGTGTCGGGGTCGATCGGGGTGTCAGGGTGTCAGGGTGTCGGGGTGTCGGGGTCGGGGTCGG
>NC_041381.1:103936058-103936668 GCF_002162155.2 Triticum dicoccoides | reverse complement strand
GTGTCGGTGGTCAGGGTGTCGGTGGTCGGGCTGTCAGGTGTAGGGGTGTCAGTGGTGGGGGTCGGGGTCGGGGTGTCGGTGGTCTTCTTCTTCTCCTCCTCACCTCTAGTTTTCTTCTTCTTCTTCTTCTTCTTCTTCTTCTTCTTTCTTCTTTCTTCTCCTCCTCCTCCTCGTCTTCTTCTTCTTCTTCTCCTTTTTCCTCTTCTTAAACCTAGCACTAATTAACCTAAAACAAAATAGGAAAAAACTACACCTAAACCTAGCTATTCTTCTTCTCCTCCTCTTCTTCTAATTATTCTTAGTTTTTTTCATGACTAAAACCTAAAACTAAACAAAACCTAAGGCCAAACTAAAAGTAATCTAAACTAAACTAAATATAAAACCAAACTAAAAGTAATCTAAACTAAACTAAATCTAAAACAAAACAAAAAGTAATCTAAACTAAAAAAGAAGAAAAAAAACAAAAGAAAAAAAGCGGAGAAGAGGGATGTGGCCGGGGCTCACCTGTGGTACGGGTGGGACGGCCTACGGCAGGCCGGCAGGGCCCAGGGGCGCCGGGCGCCGGGGTTGCTCGGCGACGGAGGGGCTGGCCGGGCGGAGGGGGCGCCGG
>NC_041381.1:103919648-103935738 GCF_002162155.2 Triticum dicoccoides | reverse complement strand
GGCGGTGCGGGCGCGGGTGAGTTGGGGGCGCGGGGTGGAGAGAGGGGGGAGAGAGAGGGGAGAGTGAGGGGGTGGGGCCGGAGAGACAGAGAGGGGGCGGCCGTTTCTAAGTGGGGGCACGTTCTTTGCCGTCCGCTAGCGGACGGCAAAGGGCACGCATAGTAGAAGGGGGAGACGGCCGTTAGCTGGGCCCTTTCTTTGACGTCCGCTCACGGACGGCAAAGGTCCAGCAAGCAGACGGCAAAGAATCTGACCTAGCCACGCCGTGCCCTGTGGGGCCCATCTGGCTTTTTGTTGTCTGCCTTCTAGCTCTTAAGCATCTGACGGCAAATAGTTTTTTTGTCATCTGCCCTTTCTTTGACGTCCACTTGTGGAAGCGGACGGCAAAGAGGAGGAAGATGGCAAAATGCCAGATTCCAGTAGTGTATATTTGAAAGAACATAGTTGCCTTTATGTTTTTTCACGGTGGGTATTAATTTACAAGTACTACCTCGGTATTAAAATATAAGACGTTTTGATAGGTTATTTTAGCCTAAAAAACGTCTAATATTTTGGTATGGAGATAGTAGCGAAAAACCACTGAATAGAAGCACGTAAACTGTACCGCTCGCATGTGGATTCATGTGCTTGAGTTGGAGATATCTTTACAATATCAAATGCGCATCTGTACGTCCACTGCACAGAGAAGATCAGCTGCAGAAAAAACTAGTATCATGGCATGAATGATTACCAATTCCAGAGCTACTCTCGTGCCATAAGATCGGTACGAGCTACTTGGCTGGTTAAATCAAGAGGCGGTAGAATTTAAGTTGGTTGTTGTTGGCATCTATCCATCTACTATTTGGTACGACTTTTAGATTCTCTCCAGTGCGATTACAATTGTGCCATCCAATTTACACTTCACCTGTGCACATTAAACCCATTAACAGTCCCGCAAATGGCGCTCGCTCGCTCGTTCCACGTTGGATTAGCTAGGAGACAAAGGGGTTCGCTTCGTCTCGAGAAGAAAAAGAGAAAGGGATTGGCCACCGGCCCAGCCCCGAGTCCCCATCCCTCCGATTCCTCTCCCTTTCCGCCGCCGCCGCCGTCGCCACCACCGGTGACCTTCTCGCTGCAGCCGCCATCACCCACGCCCTCCCCAATGGCTGACACTTCCACCTCTTTTCTCCTTCCCTAAACTTCTCACCATCGGCGCTCCCCTCCCCCTCGCACCAGATCGAGCAGAGCAGAGCGGAGCGGACGGGGCGGGCCGTGCCAGAACAAGCGTAATACGGTTGCGGGCGGAGAGGGCGAGGCTGAGTTGCTGTCGGTGGTGGCTCAGAGCCAATGGAGGAGCAGGTGCCGGTGGTGGTTTTGATCTATGATCTGCCGTGTAGGTGGCGGCGGCTTGATCCTGCCTTGCCGTGGGTGAGGAGACCGACGGCGGCACCATCCACTATTTCCTACAGCAGGTGGATCCCATGGCAAGCGTACCGCACACTCCCTGCACTCGCCGCTGCTGCCGCCGCCAAGGGCTTCGGCTGCTCCGCCATCGGGGGCCTCCACGACGCCCTCTACCGCGTCACCTCCAGCCAAGGTCTCCTTATTACCCATGTGTTTACCACTCTCAAACCTCTCACTATTGCTCCAGAATTCTCTTTGAATTTGGGGATGAAACAAACGATGAATGAATCGATTGATTGGCGGCACGCAGACAACAGGGGTGGGATGCCGCATTCGGGAGCCGCTATGGATCGTCTTTGAGGGTGTCCGGCGACATCCGCATCAAGACCTACCTCCAGGTTTCTCTCAACAAAGTTCGTTGATTACAGTGAATCATTGTGGTCGGCAAGGTTCACCTCTAAAACAACTACACCAGGGACTGTCTTTAGCCATTTGTCTCCAAGGAACATCCCATAAATACTCAAGAAGCTCAGCAATGTTGTGTCGAATATTAAATGTGTCGAAGAATTGTGTATGGGAGCCATTGAATTCAATATCCACACAAAGCTTTAGAAGATTCTTGACAAGATAATCGAGACATAGTTGGTGCCCCTCAAATAACGAGGCTGTGGATTTCAAGCTGCTTCTTTGTAGCATCCAGCTTTTCAAAACTTCAACCATCTTTGCTTTCAGGTAAGGATTTTTAATGTAAGAAGAGCTCGCCATGAACATGATGTTGAAATTGAGAAAATCATCCAAAGGGAAGCCCTCCGGAGCTTTTGGAATTCTAGAGGTTAGAGCAAGTAAATCCGTTGCATCATCAAGAAAATGCTCCGGTATGCAAGAAAATTCCATGGGCCATTCTGATGGCGAAGGCATCTTAAATCCCCCAACTAAGCCTACTGACCACAATATCATTAATCTGTAGAAAGATAGTGCACGCTGAAGAAAAGCACTGTCCCTTAGTATCTGAGATTCATAGCAGAACTGTTCTTGGGATAAGGCTGCAACTATCTTCTCCAAGCATGTTATATCTTGCTCAAGCTGTGGTGAACTTCCTCCTTGATCTCTGATTGCGTTGTTTGCTTCCAAATCATCTTCACACCTTGCGAGTTCCCGAGAGATATGTTTAAGATCTGCCACAGCTTTCATCACTCCCAAGTTAAGTACCCTTGCCGTCATGAAAAAACATTCGCAAATAAAATGAGAAATTCTCTTTATTTGCCTTTCCACTGGCATTATCTTGGCTCCAGCTCTCTATCCATGATGAGACTTCTTCTGAAGAGGCATTTACCGCGGTCAAGCTCTTGAAGTCTACTCTTTTGTTGCATAAGAGGTACTTGACATCAATCTTGCCCTTCATCGACTCCATTTTATCCAAAAAAGGCTCGCACAGACGGAGCATGACAGCACTAAGATTGACAAACATACCCGAACTTGCGCATTTCAAAGGGTCCACACGCATGCCAGATCTTCCTGCATTTGTGTTTATCACCACTGCCAGATATTCAAGGACCTTTTCTCAAGTATCCGAATTCTTAAGCAGCACTAGAAGAACATCCCTCAGCCCATCCTGCAAGCTATTCATAACATTTTGTATTGCTGCGAATGATGACAGTAAATCAGCCGGCCTGCGTGTAGATGCCTCGGAGAAGCACTGTTGCCCAACATCAGGCTGGCTTGCAAACTCACGGTCAGGGATAGCACTAACATGGAAGAAGGCCCCAAGCAAGCTGCAGATCTCCATGGTTCTTCCTTCCCCAATCAGCATCAGCGTCAGAGCTGAGGTAACTCATCTAAATGTGCCGTTTTATATGCCCGCAACCCACACGCATTGAAACCATCAATTTCTAATGAATCTGTACATACATTTGCAGATTGTATCCCAATGTAACATATACGAAGGAGGACAGAAAACTGTATTCAAATACATGCCAGAGAAGGTACCTGCATCTTCTGACAAGATGAGACGAGACAGAGCATTTGCATATATCTTAGTTACAGGTACTGATGAATGCTGCTGCAGGCTGCCGACAGTGAAGAGACAGTGGCCGGGTGGATCAGGTCGGAGGTAATCTTCCACTCAAAGATGATGGGAAAATTGCGTTTGAGGTAATCTTGTTCTTACCTAATGTGGGTACATCTAAGTGAAATTTTCCTTTTGGTGCTTCTGTGTCAGCCGATCTTCTGTCTGTAGAGTTGTTTTTTACATTATGTTTTTATATGTTGTGATTGACCACAATGGCAGAGTTATATAATTTGTGATTTGGATTTGCGAGAGGTTAAAGATGCATTCTATTACTTAACGTTATTATGCCTCGATCAATTAATAAAATCCAGTATCACTGTTAGTGACAATGATTTTCATGCCATTATTTGACAGTCATCATGCTCCTGCCATATCAGGGGAAGAAATGTATACTTGCAGTATTCATCTCATCAAGAACTAACTACTCATCCGAGCTCTCATGGACAGAATCCTGATCAGGTACACATTGATCCCAACTACAGTTTGGGTTCTATGCTCTATTATTGCCTTTTTATAGGAAGTCAACATTTTTCTGCATTTTTGTATTCTTCAGGACAGGAGCACACGGGGAAGAGCATGGTTCTTGACAATGAGGCCCTTTATAAGATCTGTTTCAGGACATTCTCAAGCTGACCACTCCCAGTTGTAAGCGAAATCTTTACCTTTTTATTTTCTTCTGATGAATATGAGCATGATGTCAAATGGATCTTCGTAATTCTGAATATTTGTAACTGCATGTTATAATATGCTTAATTTTTTTAGAAAAGGAGGATGACCCCCGGCCTCTGCATCTAGGCGATGCATACGGCCACTTTATTAATTATTCTCACAAGACCTTACAAAGTAATACAACAGTAAGACTAAAGCCGCCGTCTAAGCACCTCTATCCAGCTGATGAAGGGGCGCAGATAGCCTGGGCCTAATACCAAACAGACATCGCAGCCAAACCTAACATCTAAGACCTGAGAACCCATCCAGGACGCCTGCCGGGCATGGGTCTCACCGGTCCGGCGTACACTCAGATGCCGCCGCCGCCAACTGCCACCGCTCCATCTTCAGAACTGTACTGATGCATCAACCTTGCTCGGTCTAGCTATCGTCGACGCCACCACGGCGCCAAACGGCACCTCCTCCCTGCGCGCAAACAGCTGAGCACGTCGCGGTCGCCACTGATATACCTCAGCGCCATGCTGCCAGGTATCACCAGCCGACACAGCTTGAAGTCCTTGGAAGATCTGTCGTGCGTAGCACTTGCCGACCAGGCATGACAAAGCGTAGCACCTGTCGGTCAGGCATGACTTGACATCACCCCCGAAGCTCCGTGCAAGACGAAGCCGCTCCACCTCCTGCCTCTGACATCGAGCGCTGCTCCGCAAACGATGCTCCCAAGAGAGAAACGACACCGCAGTGCCGCCATCGTCCGATCTGGAACACCAGATCCTAGGGTTTCCCCCGGAGCAGCACGAGTGGGTTGACAATAGTTACACGACGATGCCTTCATCAAGGTAACAGCGAGAACGCCGCCATCGCCTGCCGTCGGCTCGGTTTTCACCGGCAACCATGACTCCCCTACTCGCAGCCGGGACAAGATGATGGATCTCGAGATCCGATCACCAAGCCTCTGGTCGGCCATCTCGAGAAGAAGATGACCACCACGTCCAGCAGTCTCACCACGCCGGGCACGCGTCGCCGCCGGCACCCCCATGGTGCCTAGAGGCCGACAAGCCCCGACGAATCCCATGCCTCGCCAGCCGCCATGGCCCAGACCCCGGCACCACCAGATCCAGATCGGATCGGGGTCCAGGGCCCCAAGCCGCAACCGCCGCGGAGGCAGCACCACTGGACGGCGCATAGCCCTCCAGCCCGCCGCCGAATCCTCGCCGGAGCTCCGCCGCGCCACGCCGCCAAGCCGCCGCCGGAAACTCGCGCCGCCGCCAGAGAAGCCACAGCCGCCGCGCGTTGGAGAGGCCTCAAGCCGCAGCTGCACCGCCGCCACCCAGCACGCCCTTCGCCGTGCCGCTAGGCCCCGCCCAGCCCAGCGCCATCCCGCGCCGGACGCCAACCGCGAGAAGAGGGGCAAGATCCCCGCCGCCACCAACGCCGGCCGGTCTTTGCCCGGTGGCGTTGTGCGGTGGCGGCGGGGGGAGAGAGATCGATGGGGGGGCGAGGGGTGGCGGCTAGGGTTTCCCCCGAGGACGCTCGCGGGAGCGACTCGGGGGTCGGGATAATAATGTAGTTCTTAATAACACACAAATAGTAATGCATATTTTCTATTCACAACCCGGAAATTGGAACATAATGTAGTTCTTGGCTTCCTTTCCGTATAATGTCTGTCCAAACTATTCCTGTAGGGCAGTTTTGGTTTTCCTAGACATGGTCTGAAACTCTAAATGGATTCTATTGGTGACATGGCTGACAGTAGCATCATCTAGTGTTGAGCGATGACCAAATGAAAATTTCATTTGTACTTTCCAACTAACATGTATTCAGTTAATATGGTTGGCCACAGATGGAGTGCAGTCTAGAAGTTAGAATGATGGTACGCTCTATCCTGTTGTCCAGGGTACGCAAGAATAGTGGGATTTATACTACGAGAAGTATTACATATGCTTTGTATCTTAGCAGCCTTCCGCCCAGTCATTCTTAGCAGGGGATCTTTGGTTATGAGTTCATAATTGAAATTTGCATGTAGTCATGAAGCCTTACTCAGACGCATGTTTTTCAGTGTTTTGTGTTTTACACCCTCCGCTCCTAAATATAAGTCCTTTTAGAGATTTCAATATGGACTACATAGGAAGCAAAATGAGTGAATCTACATTCTAAAATATGTCTATACATTCGTATGTAGTCTCTATTGAAAACTCTAAAAGGATTTATATTTAGAAACGGAGGGAGTATATCCAAATGAATCATGTATGTGCGTGGATGCCATTCTTTCCTGAATAAACATATATTGGTGATCATCAGGCACTTTGTGTTCTACAAATGGAGCTCCCTAGAGATAGTTGTATAGTACTATTTGTTATTTTTGAACTATCTGTCGTATCTGTAATGAGTGGTCTAAGCAATAAAACTGCTACTCCTGTTCATATGTGCCTATCATTATCCATGATGCTTGCCTTTGCTTCTAAGCCTAATAGATTTTGTGCATGTGCATTGTTCGTAATGCATTTCTGCTACTGTTATCCTATTTATTCCAGCACCAAGATGCTCATGTCAGTACTTCTAAGCCTCATATATTTTATGCGTGTGCATTGCCCATAAAGGATTTTTGTTGCTGTATCATCTTGGGCTGCTTGTCTCCTCACTAAACTAAGCCAACTGTCGTATAGACACGTTAACAAATACAACAACTAGATTGATGCGCACAATCCCGCCTCAAGAGGCGCCACCAGGTGGCGCCCCAACCACTAGTATATAGGTAAATATTGGGCGTTTGCTAGTATCTCTTGAGGCCAACAGTAGCTAGCTAGCCCTCTATCACTAGTAGTTTTTTGCATCAATATAGCCAATTTCTCCTACACATATAGCTTGGGAGCGGTAATGGGAATGGGTGGTATCGTGAATGAGTGCAACACAGTTTGTCCATCTACTGCTCCGACTCTGGCATATCAGACCTATAGTCCATACATCCATATACTTGTAAAGCTTATAAAGGTACTCATACAACGTCCAAGGATGAGTCAGCCACAATTTAGTCTCGCAGCGATTTTCATTGAAACCCTCCTCACTACTCGCATGACCTGTTCCATCAGGATCTCTCGGCATGTTGAACCCTTCATGGCCCAACTGGGTGGGATCTCTCGGCAGGGTGAAGACTGTCGCGTGTGGTCGGAGTCTAACCCGCGGCAGTAGCAGTAAGCCTGCAAGCGGTCAAACCAAGTGAGCTACCAATTCTTTGGGCAATATAATTGAAACTTACCCATTTTATTTACCACGGGAGACGAGAACCATGTGTTGTATTTTGTTTTGTCTCCTAACTTAATAGTGCATTTGAAACTAGTGTACACAAGTTTTAACTAAAATGTCTAATCATAGTGTATAAATTTATCCGGGACGCCATGCTTTGTCTCCATATAATAAACTAGCATGTAAATGATATCCCTAGTCGTACATTACAAGACCCCGAGTCTGTTAAAACCCATGGCTTCTACTGCAAAAAATGGTAGTTAGAGGGAGAAGAACAGTGCACCATGGACAATACAAGTACACATGGAATAATTCATGACTTCTAATGGAGCAAAACATTGTGATAGGAGAAACCAAATTTAGTGCTTATGAAACAACATTAAAGATTAAACGATTTCAATTTGGCAAGAAATTGAACTGAGAAAAACAACAAAATGTTTGTTCACCGTATCACCAAGTAAGGATTCCAATTCCACAAAAATTAAACCAAGAATAACAACATGCCACACCCATATAAACTCAATAGATCCAAAAAGTTGGTCCTAAGAGAACACAAACTCTATCCAGACAGATGGAGAGAAGTCCATATTATAACCTTCAATTGTCACTAAAGTCTAGGAAACAACCCTGAACTTCAAAACGGCTAGATTTCAACCCAAAACTATCAAAACCGTGTAACATTCAAACTTGACCCTAGTTTTGATCCCGTTGACTGGGTTTGACACCTTTGATGAAGAGATAATTGCCATCCAATCTACTCATCTCAGTGAATATGTGAGGTTTTGTGCCGAAGTCCAGGGAAAACACTCCAATTTTAAGAACATTTAGCCTTGTATCTGATGACCACCAGTAATGTTTTACGCCATTCCACGAAGTTGCACGTCTTTGCCGGACAATCCTCGATAGAAGGACGAGGCTCTATCAGACACTTTCAAAATGGAGCGAATGTCACTCTCTCACAATCCTCTTGAAATTCATAGGAGAAAACGTTTGTAGCGTTATGCAAGACCAAATAGAGTTTTCCGTGGTAGAAGGCGATATCAGCGGAACAAGATCTCCACATATGTACCGCGATGTCATCCCAGGTCGCCAGAACTAAAGAGCAAGGCACAGTTGCAGCCAGAATGCACTTGGAGCTGGAATCACGAAGTAGACACGACCACCTTGGTAAATAACCATCCCTGATCATGCACTAGGAGAAGATATTCAACATGAACTACCCATTTGAATGGTAGTATCCGCATCTGCATTAGCAGCGACACCGCGGGCCAGCCATCAAAAGAGCCCCACGCAAATTGGCTTTGTCGAACATCATGGCCTTGGGAAGAGGGATGTGGCGGCTAGCAGTCTTGGACACAAAGGGGGTGAAGCTGGCAAAGACGAACTTGGAGAACAAGAGAAGCGGGAGCGATGGGGACGGGCGTTGATGGCGAGCGGAGTCCAGCCACGAGTGGTGAATGGAGCAAAGGCTGGCACAATCAGCGAGGCAAGGGAGCCGGCAAAGCATGGAGCCTAGGATGTTATGCGAGATTCTCGCCCATGGAGCCTGCCGGAGCATGAAGCACTCTGCGAGAACATAGAGAGAGAGAGAGAGAGAGAGAGAGAGAGAGAGCATCTCCACCTGAGATACCGGAGTCCATGGTCGGGTGGTACCCTGGCGCCGGAGGTCGGGATGATTTCCTCTAAGACATGCACATAAACATACACAATATACCCCACAACACTCGGTGCACACTCCAACTCATGCCCTTTCTATGCACGGATGCACCCACTAGCACCTAGGCCGGCCCACCCCCAAATTTCAACCGGACACCTTCCTTCTCATCGCTTTCTTCCCCACCGTGCATGAGATCAAAGAAAACACATGGGCACATGGCGGCCGCACCTCGCCGCCACGTCACGCTGCGCGCGTCCGCCCTCCCCCGTTTTCCCTCACCGCCGACAGCTGTCACCGTCGACGCTCGCCGCCATCGACGCCAGCAACAAAAATAAACTATAGTGATAGCAAAAACAGACTATGGTGGTTGCAAAAATGCTCAACTTCGCCGCCGATGCTCGCAACAAAATTACACGAAGTACCTATGCGTCACCGTCCGGTTGGATCCTTTGAAAATGCTGGTTCCAACACTATGTAAGGACAAAAACGGTTGTAAGCGAGCTACTTGCCTAAGATTAGTTCAATAAAATAGCAGCCATAAATTGGGTTAAATGTTTAGCATGACTTGATCGAATGACTAATTCGAGAGCTACTATTGTGATGTGAGAGTACTACTTGGTTGGCAGCACTAAAAGGCGGCAAAATTGAAGTTAGATGGTGTTGGCCTCCTATCATCTACTATCTCTTTTTTTTGCGGGAAACTATCATCTACTCCCTCCGTTCCAAAATATAGCGCGTCCTCGATTTCCGTGCTTCAACTTTGACCATTAATTTAATCAACAAGACCGACTGCGGCGGGCGAAAAAATTATACCAATAAATTCGTATTCAAAAAAAGTTTTAATTATATAATTTTTGATCCCGCCTCAGTCGGTCTCGTGGGTTAAATTTATGGTCAAAGTTGAACCTCGAAAAGCGTGGGCGCGCTATATTTTGGAACGGAGGGAGTACTATCTTGTACGGCTTGTTGCAGCTACACATGTCCCGTAAGTTGGATATTTGTTAGCTCTTACACAACATTAGAGTAGCTACTAGCTTGCCCTCTAGCACTGGTTGTCATTTGCAACGTCGTTTGGGGAATGGGTGGTATCGTGAATAAGCGCAACACTGATCTCTTCTTCTGTGCTGCTTCTCGGACATGTCGAGTCCATAGCCCATACAACCCATAGACTTTGGAACTTGTTGCTGCTAGATATAATGAGCCCATACAATCCATATACGAGTTGACAGGGATTTCGGTTTTGCTCGGCAGGGCTGGCAGTCATGGATTTTCAGTGGGAGCCCAAGAAATTGACGAGAATGCCTCTAGGTCTTCTCATTTGCTCGAATAGAAGAATTTCAAAGGGAGGAAAATCGAAACGACTTCTCCCATTTCTCTAAAAAGGATTGCCTTCCTGCGCGTTTCACATGAGGTAAATAATCCAATAGGAGCTCTTGTTTGAGCGGACGTCTGAGGCATGGTGCCCGGTGTTTAACACTTGAAAACAAGTCAAAATGATTTGCAAGAAAGAAAAAGAAGGAACACAGAAAAATAAAAATAGACTGAAAAAGATATAGTCAACCTCTACCACCAATATATAGTGTCTACTAAGAAGTTGTAATACAAACACGTGCATAGAGACACATGGAGTATACCTATACCACATTCAATGCAGACTCTAAAGTCACACTTCTTCTATGCACCCACTAACGTAAAGCTGAAAAGTCGCCCCTCGTTTCCTTTCAAGAAGACTGGCAACCCTCAGACTTCATGTGTGCACACTACAATCCAAATGTGAAAATTGTCTGCAATTTTGTTTCCCTTTTTCTAAGTAATCATGTGGGAGTTTATCTTTTTTGCTTCTGCATGCATAGCTCGAATTTTGGTCTGAAACTACAAGGAAAAGATCAGCCGCAAAAAAAAAAAGAGAGACGAAAATCACATATGGGAAAATTCTGCAAAAATGAAATGAATCTCTGTCATAGTAGTACCATTTCCATGATAAAACAAGTGGGGTTATTATCATGCATGTGTTGAATGTGTTACATCTATGACTAAAAAAATGATAAAATGTCAAAAAATCATCCTCGGCGGGCCGCCATGTACTTGGATTGCGTTCCTTAATTTGGTCCTTGCAAGACGAGAATGTTAATGATAAGCAAGGGCGAGAATTTTTCGTTGATTCTTCGGGCACCTCGCTTGCTATATGTTGGGTTGTTTCGACATGGTCGAGCCCATATGTCAGCCTCTCATACAGGAGCCATACAAAAAAAAACTTGTTTTCATCAAAACGTAAGCCAACACCATCAATCAACGCCAAAAAAGTTGGTAAGGATGCTCCTTACTGTGATCCAGACATGCCCTTAAGCTATTAACTGAGCATGGTATTTATAGGATCTGATATGCGACGGATTTCTCGGGGCCAAAGTTGTTTTGTAAGTTCAATGCAAACCGGGTGACTCCCATATTTGTTGTAGACATTGTATATAGAAATGATTTAATCCATATATATTGAATGAACATAGTTATCTTTATGTTTTTTACGGTGGGGATTAATTTACAAGTACTACCTCGGTATCAAAATATAAGACGTTTTGGTAGGCCATTTTAGCCTACAAAAACGTCTAATATTTTGGTACAGAGATAGTAGCGAAAGACCACTGGACAGAAGCACGTAAACTGTACCGCTCGCATGTAGGGATGAAAATGGCGCGGAAATGGACGAAACTAGGCGCTATCATATTTGTTTTCATATTTTTTTATAAAAGCGGAAACGAATACAGAAACCCCGAAAACGAATACGGAAACAGATACTACCGAAAACAAACACGGGGCGAATACAGAGCGGACACGAAAACAAAACTGTTGTTAACCGGAACTTAAAACCCCTTTGAATCATAGAGAAATACAGACAAAAAATAAACAAATTGATAGAATTCTTAACATGGCTACAAAATGATATGGTTGTATTGGTAATATAGGGTAGTCACAATTCGGTATAGAGTCTAGCTGAGTATGTGTGCGGTAGTAAAAGTTGGTACTCAAATGATACATTATGCTCGTTCTACTCATTGTGCCATTGTGTGTTGTTTGGTAGTTGGGCTACAAAGCAGCCATGGGCCTATAGTAGAAACGGAAATTCCATATTAATGAAAACGGAAAGTTCCTTTCCACGTGTGTTCCATTGAAAAACACCATTCTGTTTTTGTTTCCATTTCCGTATAAAAAATTCTATTTCCATTCCGTTTTGCAAAATTCCGTTTCCGTTTTCATATTTCCTCTCCGTTTCCATTTTTTCTCCGGAAAAGCGAAAATTTTCCACTCCATTTTCATCCCTACTCGCATGCATGCGGATTCATGTGCTTGAGTTGGAGATATCTTTACAATCTCAAATGCGCATCTGTACGTCCACAGGTGCAGAAAAAACCAGTACCATGGCATGGATGATTACCAATTCCAGAGCTACTCTCGTGACATAAGATCAGTACGAGCTACTTAGGCTGGTTAAATCAAGAGGCGGTAGAATTTAAGTTGGTTGTTGTTGGTATCTATCCATCTACTATTTGGTACGACTTTTAGATTCTCTCCGGTGCGATTACACTTGTGCCACCCAATTGATACTTCATCGGCGCACATATATAGGTAAATGTTGGGCGTTTGCTAGTATCTCCTGCGGCCAACAGTGGAGTAGCTAGCTTGCCCTCTGTTTGCATCAATATAGGCAATTTCTCGGATACGTAGTATGCACCTTTGCTTGGGAATGGGAATGTGTGGTATCGTGAATGAGTGCAACATAGTCTATCCATCAATTGCTGCTTATCTGGGATATCCAACCACTGGTGGAAAAAGGGCCTTTGGTCTGGGTTCGCAACTGCCATTAGTCGCGGTTGCACAACCGCGACCGAACGGGCGCGACTAAAGGCCCCACCCTTTAGTCGCGGTTGCTTAAGAACCGCGACTAAAGGCCCGTCCACGTGGGCGCCAGGCGGCCGTCGGGGCGGACGATCTTTAGTCGCGGTTCTTCTGGCCAACCGCGACTAAAGGCCACCGCAGGTTTAGGGTTTTAGCCCCCCCCCCCCTAAACCTGTTTTCTGTTTAATTTGTATTGTTTTATTTCTTTTGTGCTTTATTTTAATTTTGAAGGAGTTTCACATATTCTACGGTACTACATACATGCATATGAATGTACAATTTCAAACAAATTTGAAATTAGAACCAAAAAGAATTCAAGAGGAATATACAATATATATTCAATATCATCGGATGACCATATACAATTTTGAACAAGTTTCCATACATAATTTAATGCATATAAAGTTCTACGTCCTCGTAATGGTGTTCTCCTTTAGGATGGAGGACTTCCCTCCTGAACCATCCAGCTAGTTCCTCTTGAAGTGGTCGGAAGCGAGCTTCTGGACTAAGCATCATCCAGAGGTTATTCCTCTGAGCATTGGTATCACTCGGAACCCGCCGCTCAGAGGTGTATCTCCGGATCATCTCACAGACATAGTATGCACATAGATTGGTCCCCGCTGGCTGAATATCCTCACCATTCTTAGCCTTTGACCTTTTGAATTCTAGCTCTTTTTTGAATTCACCGACCTTTGTATCTACGAACCGTCTCCAAACCCTACGAGGCAAAGAAAATTAAATGAACAAGAGAGTTATTAGTTACTTGATATTAGGAAATGAACGAAATAGGCCGATCGATATAGAGCGCAAATGAATGAAAATAATTACTTCTGCAGCATTCTTCTCATGCCGCCCCAAAGCTTTGGATCCTTATTCAGAGAGTCGTGGACGAGACATTCTGAGGTGTCAACTTTAATTACTAGCAGAATCCAGTGGAACCTGCGGACACGATACATGCACAGTACGTCATGCATAACTCATCGATTAGCCGGCCACATACCATGCATGGAGTAAACAAAAGAGAATGTGCTCAAGACAGAAACACTCACCTAAAATGGTAAGGAAATAGAATATCACTTTTGAGTTCCTGCTTTGTAAGAAACTGCCACAGGTCTGCCTCCATGTCGGCGGGGTGATGCTCCAACACATATCCATTAACGATGTGTGGGTCAATGAACCCAACATCATGGATGTTCCTTACTCTGCATTCCTTAATCTTCATTCTGCATGTATAATAGCGGACACAACAATATAGTTAGGACATATATATAGTGCAGGCAATATGAACGAGATGGGGTAGAAATAAATCACTTACAGAACGTAGCAACTGATGATAGATTTGTCGAGCTCGCGCAGATTGAAAAGCTGGAACAATTCACTCAGATGAATTTGTACATAGTAATGTTTGAAGTGATGCTCATATCTAACTTCCGCATAAATATATTCTTTGGCGTTTTTATTTTTTATGTAACCCTTGTACCATTTCAGCAGACCTTTCATTTGTGGAGGTAGATCCTGTTCCTGCGTAGGCTCGACGAGAGGCCCATTCTTCACATATGTAATTACTACCTCCTTCACTGGCGCCTCATCAAGGCCTAACAGTTCACGAAGAGTAATACCTAAGTTGGCCGCTTGTTCTCTGGCACTCGTTACAGTCAATCCATGTGCTGCCGCAGCTGCTATGATATCGGGGTCATCCGGACCGGCGGCTTTCACTATAAGCGGGGCAATCGATTGTTTACTTTGTTCCCCGAGCTGGGCAACTCGTTTCCCGCCTTTTTTACTTTCTAATTCCGTTTTCTCGGCCTCCTCCAAGGCTTTGTTCTCCTGGTTCTCCGCCCGCTCTTTCTTCTCCTTCAACATGAGTGCCTGCCTACGAAGTTCACGTGCATAGTCGTCAGGCAGATTCTTCGCGGCTTGGGACGGTGTGCTCAAAAATGACTTAGCCCACTTCTTTTGCTCATCAGAAAATACTGGCTTGGGCTCGGGCTCTCTTTTCTTCTTGCAGTCCGCCTTCCATTTCTCATGATCAGCAGCCGCGGCCGCGGCAGTTTCCTCGGCACTACGTTCCCAAGGCCTTGTGGGGAGAGGCTTCAATGATGGCTCCGGTACCTTTGTGGTCTTAGGTACATAAGGGTCCGGGTTAATAATCCAGGACTGCTTCTGCTTCTTTGCCGGAGGTGGATTGGGGGGCGGCGTCTGATCACCCGTCGGACGAGGACTGGGGGGCGGCGTCTGATCACCCGCCGGACGTTGTGGACTGGGGGGCGTCGGCTGACGTGACGGAGGTGTAGGTGAACCGCCACCACCATAGGGGGGTGGACTTGTTGTCCTTGGCGCCTCGCCTGGAAACTTGATAAACTTCTTTTGCCATAGAATGAAATGGCGCTTGACATCTCCAAGTCTTTTCTCCCCTTCAGGTGTAGCAATGTCAATCTCCAGGTCCTCAAACCCTTGGACTATGTCCTCCACCGTGACACGAGCATAGCCATCTTGAATGGGGTTGTTGTGGTGGAGTGCTCCAGGTAAACATGGTAAAGCACTGCCGATGGCTACCTTCATGGACATGTTCCCGATAGGATAGTACAGATGACATTCTTTCATCTCCTTTATATCGTCCACGGGGTAGCGAGGAGGCTCCGGTGCAGTAATTTCGACCACCAGAGGCTCCGGTGCAGTAATTTCGACCACCAGAGGCTCCGGTGCAGTAATTTCGATCGTCGGTGCATCTGCACCAGCCGGTGGGGCCTCCGTAGAAGCCACACTGCTTCTCCGCTGCTGGCTTCTGAGATCCGCTGGATGATCTTCATGCTGCGCCCGAGCTGCATCTCGTTCGGCTACTAGTACACTCACGGTTTTCTTCATCACATCCATTTCCGATGCCAACCGCGCCACAACATCTGCTTCCCGATCCATCTTTCTCTTCCGGCTTCTGTAACCGTACGGGTCATCGTTCTGGGGGAACCCTATTTTCCACGGAATGTGCCCCATGCCTCGTACACGTCCTCCGTGTTCAGGATTCCCGAGGGCTTTTGTCAGCGCGTCGTTCTCTCTGTTGAACTTGATCTTCCCCTCTTGAGCATCCCTCATTGCGTCAATAAGGGCTTGGGTGGGTTTAATTATTTTGCCCCGGTAAACACACTCCCCTGTCTCCGGGTTCAGCGTTCCCCCATGCCCGTACC
>NC_041381.1:103918407-103919308 GCF_002162155.2 Triticum dicoccoides | reverse complement strand
ACTTACAGAACGTAGCAACTGATGATAGATTTGTCGAGCTCGCGCAGATTGAAAAGCTGGAACAATTCACTCAGATGAATTTGTACATAGTAATGTTTGAAGTGATGCTCATATCTAACTTCCGCATAAATATATTCTTTGGCGTTTTTATTTTTTATGTAACCCTTGTACCATTTCAGCAGACCTTTCATTTGTGGAGGTAGATCCTCTTCCTGCGCAGGCTCGACGAGAGGCCCATTCTTCACATATGTAATTACTACCTCCTTCACTGGCGCCTCATCAAGGCCTAACAGTTCACGAAGAGTAATACCTAAGTTGGCCGCTTGTTCTCTGGCACTCGTTACAGTCAATCCATGTGCTGCCGCAGCTGCTATGATATCAGGGTCATCCGGACCGGCGGCTTTCACTATAAGCGGGGCAATCGATTGTTTACTTTGTTCCCCGAGTTGGGCAACTCGTTTCCCGCTTTTTTTACTTTCTAATTCCGTTTTCTCGGCCTCCTCCAAGGCTTTGTTCTCCTGGTTCTCCGCCCGCTCTTTCTTCTCCTTCAACATGAGTGCTTGCCTACGAAGTTCACGTGCATAGTCGTCAGGCAGATTCTTCGCGGCTTGGGACGGTGTGCTCAAAAATGACTTAGCCCACTTCTTTTGCTCATCAGAAAATACTGGCTTGGGCTCGGGCTCTCTTTTCTTCTTGCAGTCCGCCTTCCATTTCTCATGATCAGCAGCCGCGGCCGCGGCAGTTTCCTCGGCACTACGTTCCCAAGGCCTTGTGGGGAGAGGCTTCAATGATGGCTCCGGTACCTTTGTGGTCTTAGGTACATAAGGGTCCGGGTTAATAATCCAGGACTGCTTCTGCTTCTTTGCCGGAGGTGGATTGGGGGGCGGCGTCTGATCACCCG
>NC_041381.1:103917142-103918080 GCF_002162155.2 Triticum dicoccoides | reverse complement strand
GAGGGCGACGGCGGGCGGCGTCGAGGGCGAGGGCGACGGCGGGCGGCGTCGAGGGCGAGGGCGACGGCGGCAGGCCTTCGGCGCGGCAGAGAAGACGAGAAATGCCCGCGACGGGTCGGGCCCTTGTATTTATAGCCCCCCCCTTTAGTCGCGGTTGGGGAGGCGACCCGCGACTAAAGGGCAACCTTTAGTCGCGGTTGGGTAGGCGACCCGCGACTAAAGGTAACCTTTAGTCGCGGTTGGGGAGGCGACCCGCGACTAAAGGGCTTTTTTGGCGGGTTTTTCGTTCCCGCGCGCAATGACCTTTAGTCGCGGTTGGGCAGGCCAACCGCGACTAAAGGTATTTTTAAAATACTTTTTCTTTTTCAAAATCTTAAAAATACAAATAATATATCGAAAAATTCAGAAAAATAAAACTAATTCAATTCAATATGTTAAAAACACAAATATTATATCAAAAAATTCAGAAAAATAAAACTAATTCAATTCAAAATTCTAAAAATACAAATAATATATCAAATAATTAAGAAAAATAAAACTAATTCAATTCAAAATGTTAAAAATACAAATAATATATCAAAAAATTCAGAAAAATAAAACTAATTCAATTCAATATGTTAAAAACACAAATATTATATCAAAAAATTCAGAAAAATAAAACTAATTCAATTCAAAATTCTAAAAATACAAATAATATATCAAAAAATTAAGAAAAATAAAACTAATTCAATTCAAAATGTTAAAAATACAAATAATATATCAAAAAATTCAGAAAAATAAAACTAATTCAATTCAAAATTTTATACGCCTAGGCAGGAGTATGACTAAATCACTCCAAATTTCATGTATCATCAGTGGTATCTCGAATCATTCGAAAATGGACACCAAACACATCACGGGTAATATAATTCACATGATCCATTCAACAAAGTTTGGTA
>NC_041381.1:103915282-103916763 GCF_002162155.2 Triticum dicoccoides | reverse complement strand
ATTTTCCTTATTTTTTTCGATATTTGAATGAACTGCTCCGATTTCTTTTGCTTCACAAATTCTGGCCAATCATGTTTCAGTTTCTCATATTGTCCTTTGAAATCCGGAGTCTTGTTCTGCTTGACAAAGTCATGGGCTAGATTTTGCTTGAATTTCCGGAATGCGTCGGCCATCTTATGAAGAGCGAACTGTTTGACTAGCCTCCTCCTCTCCTTGTTTTCCTCAATCTTGTTACCCTCCTCATCGAATTTGTTGTATTCCGGAGGTAGAACGAAATGTTCCATAAGCTTCTTGAAGCAATCTTTTTTTGTTCTCTTATCGACAAAAGTGAAACCAGCAATTCGTGCCTTCTTTGGCTTATTCCACTCCTGGACGGTGATCGAGACGTTGTCTCTAACAATGGCTCCGCATTGGTTGACAAACTTGGTGGCGTTCTTGCGGGGCTCCAGCGGCCTGCCGGTTGCACTGTCGACAATCTCGATGGTGCATGTTTCTCCTTGTTTCATCGTCTTGGTTGCGCCACGCTTTGACGACGTACTCGATTGTTTCGACGATCCGGCCGAGGGCTAAAATAAGAAAGAGAGTCGCGCGCGTTAGTCCACACATATTTATTCAAATCAGTTAGTTTGTATCACCAGAGGCTCAATGTATATATATACCTCGGCGCCGGAGGTGGTTGCTACTTCCATTTGAAGATCGTCGTTTATCGACGTTTGTTCGGCATCATCTTGCTGACGGCGCCCTTCATCTTCACCGTCAAGGTTCAGATAAGAAGAGATATCATCTTCTTCTTGTCCGGTCGGCACATATAGAATATCGCCGCTTATGATGCCGAACATATGTGCTTCACCATCCGGATCATAGTTGTCCATAATCGGGTCAGCTCTATCGTCCGCCATTATGTCAGTCCTGAAAACATGTAGTAAAAACAAATTAATTAAGTGAAGAAGGGGGGCGGTGGCGGTGGCGGTGGCGAAAGGGCGGTGGCAAAAGGAGGGGGCGAGGAAGGGGTGGGAGAGGGTGTCGCGGTAGAGCGCGAGACGGGGCGGCAGACGACGGCGTCACGGAGAGGGAGGCGAGGACAACACACATGTATAACCCTCGCCGCCCCCTCTCGATCCCTAAAAAAAACACCGCGCGGATCGCCGCCCCCCTCGCCGCCCCCTCTCCGTATATACGTTTTTTTTGTTAATTATCAAATTTTACGGTTATTTGTTAAGTTATACGTTTTTTGTTAATTAAGTTATTTTACGGTTATACGTTTTTTGTTAAGTTATTTTACCGTTTTTGTTAAACTAATTAACTAGTTAAAATTAAAAAGAACAAAAAAAAATTCTCTCTCCCTCTCCACGATCTCGCTAGCTCTCTGTACGTGGGCGAGAGGGGGCGGCGGGCGACGGCGGGCGGCGGCGTTGAGGGCGGGCGAGAGGCGGCGCGGTGGGCGAGGGAGGCCGGCCGGCGTGGGCGAGAGGGGGCGGCGG
>NC_041381.1:103908562-103913502 GCF_002162155.2 Triticum dicoccoides | reverse complement strand
TTTATCTCGTACCCTTGGAAAGTCGTTATAGTCGAAGATGGTGTCTTGGCCAACATGTACAGCTGATCTACAACATCATTGTCATTCATTAAATGTTTTCTCAACCAACTGCCGAAAGTCTCCATGTGGGCCTTCCTAATCCAGGATTCAGGCTTCCCCGGGTTGTCCGAGCGTAAAATATTCTTGTGTTTCTCAAAGTACGGAGCCACCAAGCTGGAATTGGTCAGTACAGTGTGGTGTGCTTCAGTCAGAGAATGGCCGTCCATACATGTCGTTGATTTCCTTCCGATCGTGCCTTTTCCACTTAGTCTCCCCTCGTGCCGCGATCGAGGAAGACCAATCGGCTTAAGGTCAGGAACAAAGTCAACACAAAACTCAATTACCTCCTCATTTCCATAGCCCTTGGCGATGCTTCCTTCTGACCTAGCACGGTTACGAACATATTTCTTTAATACTCCCATGAACCTCTCGAAGGGGAACATATTGTGTAGAAATACAGGACCGAGAATGAAAATCTCTTCGACTAGGTGAACCAAGAGGTGCGTCATAATATTGAAGAAGGATGGCGGGAACACCAACTCGAAATTGACAAGACATTGGATCACATCGTTCTGTAACCGTGGTAGATCTTCTGGATTGATTACCTTCTGAGAGATTGCATTGAGGAATGCACATAGCTTCACAATGGCTACTCGAACATTTTCCGGCAGGAGCCCCCTCAAAGCAATCGGAAGCAATTGCGTCATAATCACGTGGCAGTCGTGAGACTTCAGGTTTTGGAACTTTTTCTCCGCCATGTTTATTATTCCCTTTATATTGGACGAGAATCGAGACGGGACCTTCATACTGCTCAGGCATTCAAAAAAGATGACCTTCTCTTCTTTGGTCAGAGCGTAGCTGGCACGACCTTGAAACCATTCCGGATGCCGGTCATCAGGGTCTTTCAAACGTTGCTGGTCCTGCCGTGCTTCCTTTGTATCATTTGTCTTCCCATACACGCCCAAGAAGCTTAGGAGGTTCACGCAAATATTCTTCGTAACGTGCATCACGTCGATTGCAGAGCGGACTTCTAGGACTTTCCAATATTCTAGCTCCCAGAATATAGATTTCTTCTTCCACATGGCTGCGTGCCCGTCAGCTCCCTTCGGAACTGATTGTCCGCCAGGACCCTTTCCAAAGATGACTTTCAAATCCTTGACCATATCAAATACCTCAGCACCAGTGCGTTCCGCAGGCTTCGGCCGGTGATCTGCCTTGCCGTTGTAATGCTTGCCTTTCTTTCTTACTGGATGAATTTTCGGAAGAAATCGACGATGCCCAAGGTACACGTTCTTCTTACAATTTGGCAAATGTACACTTTCAGTCTCATGTAAGCAGTGCGTACATGCATTGTATCCCTTATTTGACAGTCCCGAAAGGTTACTAAGAGCAGGCCAATCGTTGATGGTTACGAAAAGCAACGCTCGTAGGTTAAATTCCTCTTTTTTGTGCTCATCCCACACACGGACACTAGGTCTGCCCCACAGCTGTAAAAGTTCATCAACTAATGGCCTTAGGTACACATCGATGTCGTTGCCGGGTTGCTTCGGACCTTGGATGAGCACTGGCATCATAATGAACTTCTGCTTCATGCACAACCAAGGAGGAAGGTTGTAGATGCATAGAGTCACGGGCCAGGTGCTATGGCTGGAGCTCTGCTCGCCAAAAGGATTCATGCCATCTGTACTTAGACCAAATCTTATGTTCCTTGCGTCAGCTGCAAAATCTTTGAACTCTCTGTCGATCTTTCTCCATTGCGTTCCATCTGCGGTGTGTCTCAACTCCCCGTCCGACTTACGGTCCTCTTTGTGCCATCGCAACAACTTGGCATGCTCTTTGTTCCTGAACAGACGTTTCAACCATGGTATTATAGGAGCATACCACATCACCTTGGCGGGAACCCTCTTCCTGGGTTTCCCGCCCTCAACGTCGTCACCGGGGTCATCGCCTCTGATCTTATAACACAATGCAGTGCATACCGGGCATTCATTCAAATTCTCGTATTCACCGCGGTAGAGGATGCAGTCGTTGATGCATGCATGTATCTTCAGAACCTCTAAACCTAGAGGGCAGACAACCTTCTTTGCTTCGTACGTACTGGCGGGCAACTCGTTATTCTTTGGAAACATATTCTTCAACATTTTCAGCAAGTTTTCAAATGCCGAGTCAGCTACACCTACTTGTGCCTTCCATTTCAGCAAATCCAGTGTGTAGCCCAGCTTTTTCAGACCATCATCGCATCCAGGGTACAACGACTTTCTGTGATCCTCTAACATGCGATCCAAATTCTCCCTCTCCTTTTCAGTTTCGCAGCGTCTCCGTGCATCAGCAATGGTCCGACCAAGATCATCAACGGTCTCATCACGTGCCTCTTCTTCACCTTCACCTTCACCTTCCCCTTCACCTTCCCCTTCACCTTCCCCTTCACCTTCAGCATCCTCCATGAAAGTATCACCGAAATGAGCAAGATAGCTTTCATCGATGAAATCATCCCCTTCTTCATCTTCTTCCATTATAACCCCTCTTTCTCCATGCTTGGTCCAACAATTATAGCTTGGCATGAAACCGTGCTGAAGCAGGTGCAGGTGAACTTCTCTTGAGGAAGAGTAACCCTTCTGATTCTTACAGTCAACACATGGACAGATAACAAAACCCTTCTGCTTGTTCGCATTAGCCACTACGAGGAAATCTTTCAAACCCGTAGTGAACTCGCGGGAGAGTCGGTTACCGTACATCCATTGCCGATTCATCTGCATTATTAAAAAATAAAATATATAATTAACCATCATGCATTTGTTAAAGTAACTAGCTATAAACAATAGAAATTAAACAATGAACAACACACATGCATATTTTATCAATGACACACATGCATGAAAGGTTCAAGTTGCTAACCGCGATCGAGGAGGAACCTCAAGTGTGGCTCCAACACTTCATATCATGTTTGTTTCACGCTGTTGGGCATTTCATCAAACACCTTGTGTGCATAAGAGGAACCAAAAGCAAACCTACACCCCCTTGTGAAGAGAAGTGGCACCAAATGGCTAAGTGAGTGCGCTGAACTGGTATATATAGGGGAGGAGCTTTAGTCGCGGTTGGCCAGGCCAACCGCGACTAAAGGCCTTTGGGCACCTTTAGTCGCGGTTGGCCTGGCCAACCGCGACTAAAGCCCCTCACGTGCACCAGCTGGCCACCGAGCGCCCTGGCCCAAGCCTTTGGTCGCGGTTCGTCTGCCGAACCGCGACTAAAGACTTCATTAGTCGCGGTTCCTACAGTTTCGCGACTAATGGGGCTGGACGGAAGCCTTTTTTTCTACCAGTGAACCTATAGCCTATGCATCCATATACTTTAAAGCTTTTAAAGGTACCCATATAGCGCCCAATGATGAGTCAGCCACAATTTAGTCTCACAACGAACTTCACTGGAACCCTCCTCACTACTCGCGTGACATGTTCCATCGGGATCTCTCGGCAGTCTGAACCCTACATGGCCCAACTAGGTTGGATCTCTCGGCGGGCTGAAGGATGTCGCGTGTGGTCGGAGTCTAGCCCGCGCCAGTAGCAGTTAACCTGCAAGCGGTCAAGCAAAGTGAGCTACAAATTCTTTGGGCAATATAATTGAAACTTGCCCATTTTATTTACCGCGGGAGACGGGAACCATGCGTTGTACTTTCTTCTGTCTCATAGCTTAAGTACAACTAATAAAATATCTAAATTGTGGTGTATATACTTATCCGAAACACCATGCCTTGTCTTCAAATAATAAACTAGCATGTAAATGTTATCCCTAGTCATACATGATCATTCTCCTATACAAGACCCTGAGCCTATTAAAATCCATGGCTTCTACCCGCAAAAAACTGCAGTTAGAGGGAGTAGAACGGTGCACCATGGACAATACAAGTACACATGGAATAATCCACACTACTAGGAAAAGGGTTATAGATGGGATTAGGGCTGCAAGAAAAGCTCGAGGCTCGTGAGCCGCTTGAGATTGACTCATTTTTTGACTCGACTCGAGATCGACTCGAAAAGAAACAAGCTGAGTTTGAACACTTTGTGTAGCTCGACCGAGAAATGAGCCGATCTTGAGCCAATGTTGGCTCGCTCGATTTTAGCTCGATAGCTCGACAAAATATCATTATGTTAAATGATCATGCCATATATTAAATGAAAATAAGATAATTTATTATCATATATGTTGTTCATGATTTTCTTTATTTTATTTACCAACGGACATGAAAACTTAATTAAGTGCAGAGAAAATTTAGGCCTAATTATGGCACGTGGTCGACTATGTGCCAAATATCCTATATTTTTGGCAAAGGTTCCCAGCAATATTCACCTTATTTTTTTTGTTTTTCATTCATAGATTTATAATTTTTATCATCTTATTTAGCTCGAAACTAGCTCGAGATCGACTCAAAATCGTTACAAGCTGAGCATGAGTCATGTTCTACAGCTCGATCATGAGCTTCACTCAGTTTGAGCTCGCTTGAATTTTCATATGAGTTGAGTTGAGCCAACTCCAACTCGCTCGAGCTCGACTCGTTTGCAGCCCTAGATGGGATGGACACTAATGGCGCACTAGTGAAGTAGTGCGTCACTACTATATACTAATGGCGTACCACTTGTCGATGCGCCATTAGTGTGGGAGACACTATAGCGCACCAGACAAAAGGTGCGCCACTAGTGATTTTTTTTTCATTTTTACATACATACTAATGGCGCACCTGATCAAAGTGTGCTACTACTAGTTCTAACTAGTAATGGCGCACTGGCCACAGAGTGCGCCAGTAATGTTTTTTTTATTCTTCTTTTTGCAAAATTACTAATGGCGCACCGCGTCACAGTGCGCCATTACTAGTTTAAACTAGTAATGGCGCACCAACTGGAGGTGCG
>NC_041381.1:103903652-103908054 GCF_002162155.2 Triticum dicoccoides | reverse complement strand
TCTTGCAAAACTACTAATGACGCACCACATGCATGTGCGCCATTAGTAACCAAGGTTACTAATGGCGCATTTGCAGGTGGTGCGCCATTAGTAACCTAGGACCCCAACAAGATATTTTGGACAGCCACACCTATCCACTCACTTTCCCCACTTCATTCCCTCCATCTCCTTCTCCAAGTTTTGGGCTGCCTCCTCCTCCTCACCTCATTTGCACCATAGATTCATCAAAATTAAGTGGTAAAATTAGCTTTTTTTGATAGGTAAGTAAGGGGAAAGCTATCTTCATGATGTAGATCTACTTTTTTTCTCCCTAGCTCGCTCCAACAACGTGCACATGCACTTTTTGTGGCCTAGCTAGATCTATATATGTTTGTGGTGTTGCATATGTTTGTGGTGTTACATATATGTTTGTGTTTGCAGGTACCGGTATTTGAAATGCGATAGTTGTCAATATTTTGCCGGAATGTTGATTCATTTCCGTTTCGGCGAGAATTTTGGCACTATGCATTCTTTTTGGTCCTATTTTTAGGGAAGGTCATGCCAAATTTTTTCTAGGATCTAAAATATCGTTTTGCTCTACCCCGCAGGCGACCATGGTCCGCATGATGACCGAAGGCATCGTGAATAAGTTTTTGAGCTCCGTGAAGGCTGAGATGCTTCAAAAGAACGAGACGGAGATAAGATGTCCGTGTCGAAGATGCAAGCTGAAGAGCCTTATTGCGGACTCGGATTCCGGGCTGGTGCGGGACCACCTACTCTTTCGTGGTTTCATGGATGGCTATGGTGGCAAGGTGAGTAAGGGCAACAAGACAACCACCGCGGCGAGGGCAGGCGAGAAGACGAAGAATCTCCAGGACATGATCACGATGGTGATGCTGTACACAGTCATCATGTAGAAGATGTCGTACATGATGATGAGGAAGATCAAGACGAAGGGCATGATCATGAAGATGAAGATGCCGGAGCAGACGACGATGGAGGCTGGGTGCAGGACCCTCATATTGAAGAGCTGCTTCTCAAGCAGACGGATAATGCAAGAGCTGCCGCCCGAGAGAAAGCCAAGCTGGATCAACTGGAGATAGACGCGGTTACTCCATTATATGAAGGATGCAGGCCCGAGGATACCCGCCTGAAAGTAACGCTCATGGCTCTGGAGATGAAGGTAAAACACAAAATGACCGACGCATGCTTCGACGAGAACATGTCATTCTGGCACGAACGTCTTCCCAAGGGGAACAAGTACCCGACCAGTTTCGAGGAGGCGAAGAAAATCGTGTGTCCTCTGGATTTACCGCACGTGAAATACCATGTGTGCATGAACAATTGCATCATTTATCGGGACGAGCACGCAGAGTCTACCATATGTCCGGTGTGCGGCGTCACTCGATACAAGAAGAGGAAGAAAGCTCCTCGAAAATCAGTGTGGTACTTTCCGATCACTCCTCGTCTGCAACGGTATTTCGCGGACATAAGGTAGCAAAGCTCCTGCGTTGGCACGCGGATAGGGAGGAGAAGAAGCGGGAAGATGACGGAAATGATCCGGAGATAAATAAAAAAGAGAAGATGCTAAGTCACCCTAAGGATGCGAGCCAGTGGCAAGCTTTGAACTTCGAATACCCAGAATTTGGGAAGGATCCAAGGAACATCGTGCTAGGCGCGAGCAACGATGGAGTCAATCCGTTTGGCAGCTAGAGAAGCACACATAGCACCTGGCTGTGTTTGTGTGGATGTACAACCTTCCCCCCTGGTTGTGCATGAAGAGGAAGTACATTCACATGAGTATGCTAATTGAAGGGCTGAAACAACCAGGGAACGACATCAATCTGTATCTGGGGCTGCTGAAAGAGGAGCTAGACACGCTGTGGAAAACGCCAGCCAATACGTGGGACGCCGCAGAGAAAGAATATTTCCCTATGAGAGCCGCACTGCTCACGATGGTGCACGACTATCTCGGTTACGGATATCTCGCGGGGCAGGTAGTCCACGGATTTTATGGATGCGTAGGGTGCATGGATGACACAATGTATCGCCAGCTAGATAGAGATCCCGGGTCTTCGAAAACCATGTTCATGGGACATCGAAGGTGGCTTCGCGACGATGACCCGTGGAGGAAACACGAGGATCTGTTCGATGGTGAAACCGAACCCTGAAAACGCCCGCGTACGAGGAGCGGCGAGGAAATAGACGAGCTGTTGAAAAATTGGAAAGATTGCCCACTGCCGGGAAAGAAGCAAAAGGCGCCAGAGCCGGGAAAGAAGCGAAAGGTGCTAGAGCCGCTGCTGAAGGTATGGAAAACGAGGTCTGTTTTCTGGGACATGTTGTACTGGAAGATCCACCGTGTGCCTCACAGCCTTGATGCCATGCATATCACGAAGAACGTGTGCGAGAGTCTGCTTGGTACCCTGCTCAACATGCCAGAGAGGACCAAAGATGGGCCGAAAGCAAGGGCAGACTTGAAATCAATGGGCATCAGGCAGGAGCTTCACGCTAATGATGATGATGATGATGATGATGATGATGATGATGAGGCGAAACAGGACGCAGAAACTCGTCGCAAAGGCAAAAAGGCCAAGAAGACCGGAAATGACTACCCTCCCGCGTGCTTCACTCTAAGTCAGGAGGAGATCGAGCAGATTTTCACCTGCCTCATAGGAGTAAAACTTCCTTACGGTTACGCGGGGAAGATAAGCAAATACCTAGACCCAGCGAAGCAGAAGTTCAGCGGGATGAAGTCTCACGACTGTCACATGCTGATGATGCAGATACTTCCAGTTGCAATCCGTGGGATCATGGATGCGCACGTCCGTGAAACGCTATTTGGCCTATGCAACTTTTTCGACGTCATCTCTCGGAAGTCGATTGGCGTGAGGCAACTCAGGAGGCTACAGGAAGAGATCGTGGTGATACTATGCGAGCTTGAGATGTACTTCCCGCCCGCATTCTTCGACTTTATGGTGCATCTGCTGGTCCATATCGTGGAGGATATCATCCAACTCGGGCCGACGTTCCTGCATAGCATGATGTCGTTCGAAAGGATGAATGGTGTCATCAAAGGATACGTTCCCAACATGTCACGTCCAGAGGGAAGTATAGCCAGGGGCTTTCTGACCGAAGAGTGCATCTCCTACTGCACGAATTATCTAGGCATCGAGAACTCCGTTGGTCTGCCCGTCAACAGGCACCTTGGTAGGCTCGCTGGATGGGGTCACCGTGAGGGTCGCCGCGAAATGCATGTCGACTTCGAGGGTCGACTCGCCGACTTTGAAAGAGCAAACCTAGTCGCGCTACAACACATAGACGTGGTTGATCCTTGGGTGGTAGAGCACAAAACCTTTATTGCGAAGACGTACAATGACCGGGGCCAACAGAGGACGGACGGAAATATAATCAAAGAGCACAACTCATGTTTCACGCGTTGGTTCAAGCAGAAGCTTCTGTCGTACCCTTTACATGAGTGTTCTTCCGCGGAAGAACAACTCATATTCGCCTTGTCACATGGCGCCGAGCACAACCTGATGACATATGAGGCGTACGATATCAACGGCTACACATTCTACATCGAGAACAAGGACATGAAGAGCGATGGTTATCAGAACTCCGGGGTAACGATGGAATCCTACACCGGTAACGACAAGGACAGATACTACGGAAGGATCGAGGAGATCTGGGAGCTGATCTACGCTGGAGAGAAGGTCCCGATGTTCCATGTCAGATGGGCCAAGAGCGTCCTAAAAGAAGACCGGTATTTCACCACCATGGTTATACCCGAAGCCAAATCCAAGACCGCCGGCGCAAACGTCACCGCGAAAAATGAGCCATGGGTACTGGCTTCCCAAGTGGACCAATGCTTCTTCATTACCGACCCATCAAAGCCCGGTCGTGTTGTCGTGAGGAGAGGCAAAAGGAAGATCATCGAAATGGATGGAGTAGCCAATGAGCAAGACTTCGACAAGTACGGCGACCCGAAGATCGAACATGACGACGACGATGAAGTAGCAGCACACACCACAAGAAGAAGCAGGACCACCCTACCTAAAGGACGTCCGTTCCACAGAAGAACTCCATTTGCGAAAAAGAAGGGCAAGAAGATTGCGAACAGATAGCTAGCTAAGATCGATTGTATTTAAATCGTAGTCTTCATTTCTCGATTGTATTTCATGGGCACTTTTTCATATCATGAATATTTTTAAATTTCATGGGCACTTTTTGAATTCATGAGGACACTCGATCTCGATCCCCTCCATCTCGATCTCGATTCCCCCTCCATCTCGATCTCGATCCCCCTCCATCTTGATCCCACCCGCACCCTCCCCCGCTAGCTCCACCGCCGACGACGACCCACCGCAACCCTCCCCCGCTCCACCGCCACCGACGAGCACCCGGCCCCCCGCACCCTCCCCCG
>NC_041381.1:103890533-103903208 GCF_002162155.2 Triticum dicoccoides | reverse complement strand
CAGCTCCCCCGCGCCGCCGCCCCCACGCCCCCGCGCCCGGGCCGGAGGAGGAGGACCAGAAGGAGGACGAGGAGGAGGAGGAGGAGACGACCGCCTCTACCTCAGCTCAGCTCTGCTGCGGCCTGGTCTTGTGCCGGCCCCGAGCCCTAGTGATCCGGCACGACCGCGGCTTCCTCCGGGTCCAAGGTGGCCGGCCGGCGCCGTGTACGCCCTCGACTGCAGGTGAGCCCCTCCCCTCCACTTCCTTCTTCTTCTTCTTCCTCTTGCCCTCAACCTCTGCTCTGAATCTCGACCGTTGTGCTGGGCCCGTCCATCTCCGGCGAGCTCACCACACCGCGCGAGCTCAACGACCGTTGTGCAGGGCACCACCACGCAGGTGACCCTCTAAATGTCAAAATTTCAACATTTTGATGGAGTACAATTGTTACAGTACAGTCAAAATTGTGTATGATTGTGCCTAAAGTAGATAATAGTAGACTTTAGGCTTTTTTAGAGGCAATACTAGTGAATTTTAGTTAACTCCTTACAGTTCAGATCATATTTTGATTGTCAATAATAGTGGACTTTTAAGGCTTTTTTAGAGGCAAATAGATACCTAAAATCCACTAGTATTGCCTCTAAACTAGTGGATTTTACGCTTTTTTACAGAAAAATAGGGGCAAGACTGTTACAGAAAAATTCAGTTAGGTACAGTTACAGAAAAATTCAGTTAGGCTTTTTTAGAGGCAATACTAGTGGATTTTAGGTATCTATTTGCTTGTCCTTCAAATAGGGGCAAGACTGTTACAGAAAAATTACTAAATACAGTTAGCTACTGTCAAAAAATTCAGTTAGGTACAGTTAGCATCATGTAAGAAAATGGCCATAATGTGCCCTGATAATGATGTATTTTGTCATAAAAATATCATATTTGTGACAGTTAGCATCAGTTAGGTACAGTTAGCATCAGTTAGGTACAGTTAGCATCAGTTAGTTGTCATAAAAAAATTTAGTTAGGTACAATTAGCATCAGTTAGGTACAATTAGGTACAGTTAGCTACTATCAGGCTTGTTAGATTAATCTTCAGTTTACTTGACTTTTGAGCCTGCTAGTAGTTTACTTCCATGAGTTGTTTGATTGACATGGCACATTTGCAATGTAGTTTTATATATCTTTAGCCACAGTTTACTTGACTTTCAGGTTTGCTCGGCTCTTTACTTTACTTTAATTCTGGCGGGTCGATTTCTTCTCCCTCGTGTGGCATCACTGTCATATGACAGTATTAGTAAGCAAAGATTTTGTATGCTATCCCCATTGATTTTGGGGACTGTATTGCTTTGCTTGGATTTTGATTTTGATTTCTACTATTGGATTGGGTTGAGGACAAGTTTTGTAGGTCTGGACCTTCAAATTCCATTCCTAGGTAGGGTAGCAACAGCCAGTAGCTTAATTACTTAGTTTTGACTACCTGTCTGTCAATCTCTAGGCCTGTAGCTGTAGGCTCTCAATTCAGATAAGCACCTACCTATCATCGTTTTCATTTCATTCTCATTTTGTTTCACCTATATATGTATGCTATATATCCTCCCTCTCCACAAACAAACATAGATAGACCATTTCTTACTCTAGATAGGTAGGTACCCAATTCCTACACTAGATACATAGATAGGCAGCAGCAGCTTAACTGATCCCAAATCCTCCTCCTTCAAGGACCACTTCTGCCATTTCTTTGCTCCATATAAATTGCAGACAAACAAATTAATGTGCTCATATATTCACATTACAGTCAGTCAAACAAGATTTGGGGGGTAGTATTTCTGATTTTAGAGCACCTTTGCTGGATGTATTTTGTGATGAAAAAGACTCTTCCTTTGCGCTAGTTTTCCTCTCGTTTGTTGTTACGCAAGATTATGATGATGGAAGAGACATTACTGAAGTGTTAAAGTATGCATGTTTTGCTTAGTTGAAGAATCTGAGATATTGTGGTACGAGTTCATGGCTTAAATTTGCTTGTTCTTTGTTGTTGCCCATGATGTGCAACATATGCAGCTAGATTGTTCCTGCTCTTGTGTATCTGGTTTTATATTTATAACCTGCCATTACTGGATATTCCAATTGTGGTGTCCCTGTGATATAGGGTTGGCCGTTTAATTGATACACACCAAATTTTGCGGTAGCAGTGGTCGTTTCCTGATCAATCATGCCTAGTAGACTTTTTAATTAATTAGGAGCAGTGAACCCTTGTTTTCGAAACTTGAAACTGACTGGCTGTTTAGCAATGTTCAGTAGGACCGAATTGTAGTAGCGCATTTACAGGGTAAGCTTGATGCATTCTTTCCAGTATGTGTTCTTCTCTACTTGATGGTGTGATGAAATGGTGCTTGATCTGAAGTTAGAAAGCAAGAGTGTGACAAAGTTATGTTAGGGCGTAGTTTGTGATGATGCTACTTGTGATCTTGTGATGATGCTACTTGTGATCTTCTGAAATGACCCATTGGTGACTTCATTACGTGGGGATAATGATTTTGCAGGTACCCCGAGAGGCCCTTGAGTTTGCTGAAATGTCGATTAACTTCCGTTCCGGCAAATTCGGGTACTCCATATGTCCTATTTTCAGCAAAGGTCATGCTGAAATTTTCCGTGAATTTTAGCATGACTTTGCTAAAAATAGGACATATGGGGTACTTGCGACTAATGCATGTTATCATGCATGTTTTATGATCTGTTGTAAGGGTACTAATTGGTCTCTTCTGTTGCTTATCAGAGATGGCGGGAAGCAGCCACCGCCGCTCTGCGACACCGCAGTACGAGTTGGATGCTTCCGAGTTCTTCAGTATCATACTTGGGACTTCAGTATCATCCATGACGCAGGTATATAAAACGAGAGATCTCCCCTTCACCCATCTCATTATGATATCTGTTGTTTGCTACATCACTCATTGTTCCAAACTGCAGAGACTGCCTGACAGTTTTATGAACATGCTGGGTGAAGGTCCGCCAAATAATGTGAAGCTGCGACAGGCCGGCAGCGGGTTTCGCAGGCAGTGGGATGTGGAGTTGGTGATCAAGGGGGGCCACATGTACTTGTCTCGTGGGTGGGAGAAGTTCTACCGTGCCTACGACCTGCGGCTGGGGTACTTCCTTCTCTTCAGGTACGATGACGCCACCACCATGCTCATCGTGAAGGTGTTCAACGCGACTATGTGTCGCATGCGCTACGCTGACGATGATGATGCCGGTACGTTCTGCCTCTTCTTATTCCTCTACATTTGGCTTTGTCTCACATTTATTGTTAACGGTCATTGTTGCATTTGGACAGGTAATGGGAGCAGCAGCAGCGACACTGGCTACAGCCAAAGAGCAGCGACTATGGCTGTAGCAAAAGCAACACCGATTCTGGCTTTAGCGAAAGCAGCAGCGATTCTGGCAGCAGCATAGACAACAAGAAGGATGATCCGGACTGGAGTGCGGGAGAGGAGGAGCAGAGTGGGGATGAGGAGCTGCAGGATGACGATGGGCATCAGGCTGAGGATGACCTAGCGCTGGTGGTGGCTGACCAAGGGCAAGAGATGGTGGTGGCTGACCATGGGCAAGAGATGGTGGTGGCTGACCATGGGCAAGAGATGGAGGTGGCTGAGGATGACCTAGTGATGGTCGTGCCCGTCCTGCCTGAAGGTGGCCTCGCGATGGTGGTGGCGCCTGACAATGACCACGCACCGGTGGTGGCGCCGGTGATCCCACAGCTGGGCGACATGACCACGCCAATTGTGGTAGAAGACTACATCCCGCTGCCTCCACTGCCTCCACTGCCTCGCCGCTCTTGGCGCATCAGGCTGAGGAAGGAGAAGGAGAAGAACAATGCATGAGAACTTATATATATATATATATATATATATATATATATATATATATATATATATATATATATACTTAGTTACCTATGTTATCTCTAATATGCTTAGTTTCCTATAGGTTAGCTTCATTTTACCTAAGTTGGCTCTAATATGCTAACTTAGAGCTTATATGCTTAGTTTTCTATAGGTTAGCTTCAAAATAACTTATGTTAGCACAAAATGATCAAGTTTACATAATAAGCTTATAGTCTTTTTCTTCTTCTTCTTCTTTTCCAAAATGACATAGGTTAGCTTCATTTTACCTAAGTTGGCTCTAATATACTAACTTAGAGCTTATATTCTTAGTTTCCTATAGGTTAGCTCCAAAATAACTTACGTTAGCACAAAATGATCAAGTTTACATAATAAGCTTATAGTCTTCTTCTTATTCTTCTTTTTTTCCAAAATTCTTCTTATTCTTCTTCTAGTGTCCTTCTTCTTCTAGTATTCTTCTAGTCCTCTTCTTCTTCTTCTTCTAACTTCTTGTTTATCATTTTGCAGATTTGATTTAATTCACGGAAGCTTGCATGGATGGAGTGCTTCTTTTCCATTTGTGTTTTTATTTTGTATCAATGTGAATGTATATATATATGATGGAACTTGTGTGTTGGCTATGATTGTTATATGGATGCTTGTTGTATATATATGTGTTGGATATCTCATATGTGAAATAGAGATTAAGAAAAAAATTAAAAAATTGTTACTAATGGCGCACTACCATGTGGTGCGCCATTAGTATAGCAGACACTAGTGGCGCACTGTGGGCAACACTAATGGTGCACCAGTGGTGCGCCATTAGTAAAAAATACTAGTGGCGTGATAGTAATGGCGCACCGGTAGTGCGCCATTAGTAGGCAAAACCGATGCGCCATTAGTAGGCATTTTCCTAGTAGTGTCATGACCGCTAATAATGGAACAAAGCATTGTGACGGGAGGAAACCAAATTTAATGCTTATGAAACAACATTAAAGATTGAAGGAATCCAATTCCAGACAAAAAAACCAAGAAAAACAACCATAAGTTTGTTCACCGTATCACCAAGTAACGATTCCAATTCCATGCAAAATTAAACCAAGAAAAACAACACTCCATACCGGTAAAAACTAAATAGATCCAAAAAGTGGTCCTACGGGAAGACAAACTCAACAAAATTAAAATGGAGAGAAGTCCATATTACAACCATTAATTGTCATTAAGTCTAGGAAACAACCTGCTACCTCTTGCAGTCCGTCCCCCTGGGTGACGGTTCGTGTCCTGTCCGGCGATTGCAGAGGCGATCGCGTCCCTAGCTAGGTGCGATCTACGGTTTTGCTGGGGTTCGTCTCCCAAACCTGGATCTTCCTCTCCGCACCCGTTCTTTGTTCCTCGGCCCACACCAGAAGCCTTCTGCGTGCTCCCTAGGGCGCGTTGTCGTAAAACACTGTGTAAACCCTAGGAGGAGGTTTTGGGGGGTAGAAGGCGAGGGGTAGGGAAGATGGAGGGTGTAGCGGGTCTGATGTAGGGTTTGAAACTTTCGGAAGATGAGAAGAAGAGAGTCAGAATTAGATCTGCAGCGAAGGAGAAGGGGAAGGCGTCGGCGATCATGGCAGTAGGAAAGGTGATGTCAGAGAAGATGGCGCATCCAGATGCGATCTGCCTTACCCTGGGAAAGGTGTGGTGTCCAATTAAAGGAATAAACTGTAAGGAGATCGGGATTAACCAATTCCTGTTCACCTTTCATCAAGAATCGGGTAAGAGGAAGGCGATGGAGGATGGTCCGTGGATGTTTGACAAGGAGCTAGTCGTAGTGGAGGATTATGACCCTTGTAACAGGCCGGAGGATTATGTGTTCAGTGACATACCCATATGGGTCAGGGTTTACAATCTACCCTTGGGCATGATGAACGAGGACTCGGCAGAGCATATCGGTAACACGATCAGAGTCTTTGTGGAAGCAGATATAGGGAATGATGGTAATGCCATTGGCAAGTTCTTGAGGATCAAGATCCGCATGCGAATCGATAAGCCTATCATGAGAGGGTTTACATTGGAGCTGGAGCAGCAGGAGGGGCAGATGCAGAGGAAGGACAAAGTTGTTATGGGCAAGGAGGAAGAAGAGGGGGACTGGTGCAGATTCGAGTATGAATTCCTCCCAGATTTTTGTTACACATGTGGGATGATGGGGCATGGGGAGAAAGATTGCTTGATCAAGCTTAAAAAGGGAGAAAGGCAGCAGTTTGGGAGGTGGCTTAAAGCAGACATGGGGTTCAAGAGGGGTATTACAGAAGAAGGGATGTGGAGATCAGGAGGTAGGAGTTTCGGGGGAGGAAGAACTTTCGGTTATAGCAAATTGGGTGGCAAAGCGGGAAGTGGGAGTGATAGTTTGTCTTGGCGTAAAAGCGACTCAAAATCCAGCGAGGGGGGGTCAAAAGTCAACAGATAGAGAGGAAGAGGTCACTAGTCGAAAAGCATGGCACCAAAGAGATCTGGAGTTCCAAAGAGGCTTGAACTGAAGGAAGGAGACGGTGCACAGCAGGAGGGTGACCGTTGTAATAGTAACTTGCATGCAGATCCTCAGACTGCCAAACAACAAGACATAGTGATGTCCAACACTGAAAAAGGGGAGGGGGAGCAGGTGGTGATGGGTACTGAGGAGAAGAATGACAAACAGTCAGGAGGAGAACTACAAGGCCCGACGGGGAAGAGGTATAGGAAGAAGGGGAGAGACACGATGGTGTCGGAGGGCAATGTTATGAGGGAGGAAGTTTTAGGGCAGAAGAGGGGTAGAGTGGATGAAGGTGTGGTGTTAACAGGGAAGAAAGGGAGGGTGGAAGAAGTTGGGAGTAGGATTGAAGGGGGTTTAACCGTGCAGGAGGAAGTGATCACTGAAAATACATCGGTCGGGTTGCTAGAGCAGCCCCGCCAAGCGCAATGAAAATTATTGGCTGGAACTGCCGGGGTCTCGGGAATGGCCCGGCAGTTCGGAGCCTCCTCGAATTGGGGAGGATGGAGGAGCCCGACATCTTGTTCTTGGCGGAGACGAAGTTGTCCGAGAAGGAGTTGGAGAGGTTTAGGTGGTTGATGGGTCTGGCTAATATGATAGCTTGGGACTCAGAGGGGAGGAGTAGAGGTGTGGCCCTTTTTTGGAGAAGAGGGTTGGATGTTTCTTTGAGATCGTATGGACGGAGGCATATTGACGTGGATGTTAGGGAGGAGGATGGCAGAATTTGGCGCCTGACTGGGGTGTATGGGGAGTCGTCTGGGGAAAGGAAGATTGAAACTTGGAGAGTGATGAAGCTGTTGGGCCAACAACATCAAGCGGGGAGGCCATGGTTGTGTCTAGGGGACTTCAATGAAATATTGATTGCGGAAGAGAAAATTGGTGGAGTAGATCGACCACAGCGTCACATGGATAATTTCCGGGAAGCACTGGTAGCTTGCAACCTCTGTGACATTGGCTATGAAGGGGATAGGTTCACTTGGAGAAACCATAGCAAGGAGATAGATACTTACATTTGTGAACGGCTGGATAGAGCGACAACTAACAACGCTTGGTGTGAGTGGTTCCCAGAGTTTTCGGTGTTGAACGGTGCCCCAAGACACTCGGATCATAGGCCAGTCATTGTAAGCACACACGGGGAAAGCAGACGGGGGCCTGGAGGCGACCGTGGTTTTCGGTTCGAGGCGTGGTGGTTGAAGGAGGATGGTTGTAGCGAGGAGGTACAAAAGGCATGGGAAGCGGGTTGCATGGAGGGCAGGGGTGACGTTTCTGCAGCACTTCAAAGTGTGGCTGGGAGAATGACAAGGTGGGGAAAGGAGGTGGCCGGGGAGCTGGAGAGCCATTTGAAGAAGGCACAAAGGAACCTGGAATCATGTATGCCGGCTCCGGTTTCAGAGGAGAAGATTAGGGAGGGAGCTCGGCTGAGATGTTTGGTTGAGGAGCTAGCAGAGAAAAAGAACATTAAGGCAAAGCAAAAATCTCACGTTGCATGGTTGCGGGATGGGAACAAAAGCACTCGCTACTTCTTGGCTGTGGCGTCGGCGAGGAGGAAGGCTAATAGGATTAAGATGTTGAGGAAGGAGGATGGGACGGAGGTGAAGGAAGGAGATGGACTAAATAACTATGTTTCTTCCTTTTTTTCAGGAACTGTTTACTTCATCCCGTGGCAACCGTTTGGCAGAGATGATCAGCAAGGTCCAGCCGCGGGTGACCAGTACTATGCGAGCCATTTTGGAAGCTGATGTGTCCAGAGAGGAGGTCCGGGCAGCGCTAGATCATATTGGCGATTTAAAAGCCCCGGGGCCCGATGGAATGCCCTCCATTGTTTACAAACGCCACTGGCATTTCATGGGCGAGAAGATTGTTGATGAGGTGATCTCTGTTCTCAAGGGGGGCCCTATGCCAGAAGGATGGAACGATACAATAGTTGTTCTCATCCCCAAAGTAAAGAACCCCAACAGAATTAAGGATTTGAGACCAATAAGTTTATGTAATGTAGTTTACAAGCTATGTTCAAAGGTGATTGCGAATAGGCTCAAGATTGTGCTCCCAGATATCATCTCAGAAAACCAAAGCGCCTTTGTTCCCGGTCGACTGATCATGGACAATGTACTGATTGCCTATGAGTTGACGCATGTTTTACTAAACAGAAGGAAAGGAAAAGAAGGGCTCGCAGCGGTAAAAGCAGATATGAGTAAGGCATACGATCGGGTCGAATGGAGCTTTCTGCAGGCAATGCTTACAAGATCGGGGTTCGGTGACAGCTGGGTTGATCTGGTTATGAACTGCGTCACCTCGGTGCGTTACCAGATTAAGATTAATGGAGAACTAACAGAGCAGTTCGTTCCCTCCAGAGGCCTCCTTCAGGGTGATCTGCTTTCTCCCTATCTCTTCGTCATCTGTGCGGAGGGCTTGTCAGCTTTGTTGAATGATGACGAAGCTAATGGCTCGATCAGTGGCATCAAAATATGCCAGAGTGCTCCTGTTGTATCGCACCTTTTGTTCGCCGACGACTCGGTGCTGTTGCTTAAAGCCAAACCCGAGGAGGCTGCTGCATTAAGAGGTATATTGGATTTGTATGAGGACTGCTCAGGCCAATGTATAAATCTGGAGAAATCAGCAGTTATGTTTAGCCCAAACACAACTGACGATGTTAGGAGGGTGGTGAAGAATGCCTTGCAAATTCAGAGTGAGACTTGGAACGGAAAATATTTGGGGTTACTAGTTCATGTTGGAAAATCAAGGAAGAAAGCGTTTGCATTTGTTAAAGGTGCCATGGCTGGTCGAGTCTACGGATGGAAGGAGAAACTCATAGCAAAGTCAGGGAAAGAGGCGCTTGTTACAACCGTTGCGCAAGCTATCCCTACTTTCGCCATGTCTTGTTTTTACCTTACGAAAACCTTTTGCGAGGAACTAAGCTCGCTTATTGGTAACTATTGGTGGAGTCAACAGGATAATGAACATGCAACTCACTGGATAGGGTGGAATAAGCTGACGAGGCCAAAGGCTCAAGGGGGCCTAGGGTTCAGAGATATGCACGCCTTGAACATAGCTATGCTATCTCGCCAAATTTGGAGACTAATACAGTCCCCTGAGTCATTGTGTGCCAGGATTCTACAAGCTCGATACTTCCCAGATGGGGAGTTGCTTAACGCTAAACCCTCTGATGGAATCTCATATTCTTGGCACAACCTACTGCATGGCATGGAGCTGATAAGGGAGGGGCACATCTGGAGGATCGGCGATGGGAGTAGGGTGAACATATGGACAGATCCATGGATATCTCGACCCTGGTCGAGGACAGTGATTACACCCCGTGGGCACTATATCCTGAAGCACGTCGGGGAGCTGATAGACCCGCACACGAATACGTGGGATGAGCAGTTGGTGAGAGATACATTTTGGCCAGATGATGTGAAGCACATCCTACAGATTCCCCTCCGAGAGGGCGCTGAAGATTTTATCGCTTGGCATTACGACACTAAAGGGATCCATTCCATTAAGAGTGCCTATAAGCTCTATGTTCAACTTGAAAAGATGAAGAAGAACTGAGGAGTAGGCGCAAGTTCAGGGGAAGAGGGAAACTTGAACAATACCAGGGATGATTCTTGGAAAAGAATTTGGAAACTGCCTTGCCCAAAAAATATTCAGATGTTCACGTGGAGGCTCAAACACGAATCGCTGGCGTTATGGACTGCTGTGGCACGGAAGGGAATCCCTATTGGGGATACTAAGTGCTTGTTCTGTAGCAGAGGGGATGAGGATGGAGCGCATCTCTTCATCAAGTGCAAGGCTGCTAAGCAAGTGTGGAGGGAGCTAGCACTGGAACCGGAAAGAATGGAGCTTGAGTCTATCACGTCTGTGCATGCCATGCTAGACTTTCTTTGGGGACTAGATGAGAATAAACGGCTGCTTGTTCTTACTTTCTGGTGGATGTGGTGGTCCAACAGGAATAAGTTGCGGGTAGGAAAAATGCCTTGGTCACCTGAGGAAGTGGCACGAAGAACACGAAGCAGTGTCCTGGAGTATCATCAAATCTTCTGCAAAGCCACTGTTAAAACCAACCCAGAGAAATGGCGTCCTCCGGCCGAAGATTACTATAAAGTTAACACCGATGGCTCCTTCATTCCTGGGGAACATTTTGCAGGGTGGGGAGTTGCGATCAGGACGGCGGATGGGAACCTGGTGCATGCAAGGGCGGGACGACATGAACACATTTCTGATGCTTTTGGCGCTGAGGTTTCTGCCATGTCACAGGCCATTAACACGGCAGCGGAACTGGGAATGGTGAGGGTGCAGTTCGAGACTGATTCGCAATTGCTGGTGGACGCGCTGGACATGGCAAAGGTCGACTCTTCCATTTATGCGTCGGTCATCGAGGACATGAAGCTACAACTGAAGCTATGGTTCTCCAAATTTATCATCTCAGTGTGTAGGCGTAATGCTAATTCCGTAGCTCATGAGCTCGCTAAGTCGGGCCGTTTTTGTGAACCAGGACACTATGTGGTGTGGGAGAACGATGTTCCTGCCCATGTGGGCATTTGTGTTGAGGGCGATTTGCCCTTCCACAGTTAAGTAATGAAGCTTTGCTTTACCTCAAAAAAAAAGTCTAGAAAACAACATGGAACTTCAAAACCATCCCAATTTCAACCCTGAGCTATCAAAACCGTGCAACATTTAACCTTGACCCTTGTTTTGACCCCGTTGACCGGGTTTGACACTGTTGACCGCTCAGTCCACAATCCCAGTTTGCTCAGATAAAAAATCTCATAACAGTTACTTACATGCAGAACCTATTAAAAAAGTCTCATGAATCCCCTCCCAGGCCGCCAGAACCAAAGAGCAAGGCTGTGGCGAGCAGTTGCAGCCAGAATGCACTGGGAGCCGGAGTCATGAAGCAAACACGACCACCTTGGTAAATAACCACCCCGATCATGCACTGGGAGAAGATATTCAATAGGAAGTACCCATTCAAACGGTAGTATCCGCATTTGCATTGGCTCCAACACCACGAGCCAACCATCAAAGGATCCTCACACATTGGACTTTCTCGACCAACATGGTGTTGGGAAGAGGAATATGGCAGTTGGCAGTCATCGACCCAAAGATGGTGAAGCTGGCGAAGATGGACTTGGAGAGCAAGAGAAGCAGGAGTGGCGGGGATGGGCGCTGATGGCGAGTGGAGTCCAACCACGAGTGGCAGATGGAGCAAAGGATGGTGCGATCGGCGAGGCAAGGGAGTCGGCGGAGCACGAAGCCTAGGATGTCATGCAAGATTCCCGCCCATGGAGCTTGCCGGAGCTCGAAGCACTCTGCGAAAAGCTGTAATTTTTCTTAGAACACATATCGATCGATCAAGAGAGAGAGAGAGAGCATCTCCGAAGGCTGGGGTGGTTTTCCCTAAGACATGCACATAAACATACACAATATAACACACAACATTCGGTGCACACTCCAACTCACGCCTTTTCTATGCACGAATGCACCCACTAGCCAACACTAGTCGGCCCAAATTTTGACCGACCATCCCAAATTTCGGCCGGCCACCTTCTCATCGCTTTCTTTCCATTGTGCATGAGATCAGAGAAAATACACAGGCACATGGCGTTAACAGTTGACAGTTGTCCCCATTTTTGTTGTCGACGCTCACCGTCGACGTTCACAACAAAAATAGACTATAGTGATAGCACTATGGTGGTTTCAAAAATGCCCGCCATCGATGCTCCCAACAAAACTACCCGAATTAGCTATGCGTCACCCTTCCCTTGGATCCTTTCGAAATGCTGGTTCCAGCACTCTGTGAGGAAAAAAACGGTTAAGCGAGCTAGTATTTGCCTAAGGTTAGTTCAATAAAACAGAAGCCATAAATTGGCAAGTCTAAGAAAATCTTGCCACATTTTTTGAGTGTATGTAATGTGAGATTCTAATGTAACAAAAAATTATCTTGCCTAAGATAAGACTTAAACCAAACACCCATTAAATCAAACTCGTGTAACGAACACACCCCAAACTTTTGGTTTGCGCTCTCTTTCGCCGCCTACGTGGATGTGGCTCTCTCCCTCCCGAAATTTCTCCAAATCCGTCGACCTCCCTCCGTCCCATTTCAAACCCCACCAGAAAATCTCACCCCTCATCCGCAATGCCGCCCGTGCACCGCAGCCGCCGCACCACCCCCGCCTCCGCCGCCGACGGGTCTGCCCCCTCCTCTTCCACCGACCTCCTCGCCCTGGCCGCCACCCTCCTCCCCGCTCCCACCGCCGCAGCAGCTCTAAAGACCCCTCCCCACCTCAAGCACACCGTCCACTCCCTCCCCGACTCCCACC
>NC_041381.1:103850597-103890179 GCF_002162155.2 Triticum dicoccoides | reverse complement strand
CGGACCCCGGCTCCGTCTCCCCCCGCGCCGCCGCCCCCGCCGCCGTCCTCCTCCACCTCCTCCTCACCCACCTCTCCCACCCGCCGCGATGGGACGACCTTCTCCGCCCGCTCGCGCTCCTCCATGACCGCCTGGCGCTCCTCGCCACCGAGGACCCGCCCGTCGCCGCGCTCGCCGCCTCCTGCTTCGAGCTCGCCTGGAGCGCCGGGGCTCCAGGGCGCGACGCGCTCGTCGCCCAGACCCTGCCTTACCTCTTCTCCCAGGCGCTCACCTCCGGCTCCAATGCCAGGCCGCTCCTCCGCCGCCTCTTCGCCCTCCGCGAAGCGTTGCATCTGCTCGACTACACCGATGAGAGCATTTCGGACTTCAAGGTGCTCCTGCTGCGCTGCTTCGTGTCGCCCCACTTCCTCAAGGCCGAGGAAGGGAGGAAGCTCCTCGCGCTGGTGCTCGGGGTCAGCGAGGGGCTCGCCAGGGAGGGGCTGGAGTTCATAAGGGCCCAGGTGGGGATGATGCGAGGGAGGCGGGCGGCCGTGGTCGCCTACGGCGAGGTGGTGTTCAGAGCGTGGAAGGACGGAGGGTGGGTCAGAGGGGAGATTGGGGAAGGGTTTCTGCAGGGGATGGTCGAGGCAGCAGTCCATGCCGCTGACAAGGAGGTGGCCAAGGCTGCCAGGAGGATACTTTGGGCGTTCGTCGAGCAGAAGGCAGTGGCTGGAGTTGAAAAGTTGGTGTTCAGCCTGTCCGAGCCTGTGCTGTTCCGGTCATTGCAGGTGCGTGCATAGTCTTGCTCTTCTCTATGGGTGGTGGAACTATATGTGGCTAGTGTTGATACGAATTGGAATTGGTACCTGAGGGAAGCGAGTATGTATAATAATACTAATAATCACTTGAAAAATGCTTGCTCTGATGTTGATGAAATCACAATTCAAGTGATTTGGTGATGAATTATAATACTACAATGGTTCTCTTAGGAAAGGTGTAAGAATGTCAGAGTCAGACAGTGGGCTATGCTAAAATGCCTGGTCCTAGTAGTGTTAGCAGAGCTTCAAAGTACTTGCTGACATAACAAACAAACAAAAGGTTTGACTCGTCACATGACTGTAAACTTGAAAAGCATCCACAATTTCACACAACTTTGTAACATGATATCTTAGCCTCTTAGTGTTTGTATCTCATGTTAGCTTGCAAATCTTCTCACAAGGGAAAGTGTACACAATGATCAGGTTTCTTGACAAAATGAAATTTGTCAGTACCGTGATACTCTAGCTAACAGTTTGCCTACTGGAATTTATTCATGTCTAAAATAGCAAGGCATATGAACATTTGATTAACATACTGAACAGTATCTGATTCTATATAGGTAGAATATCATGTATACTGTTGCCTTCAAATAACCCATCCACACTCCCAAAGCTGCATAGCTGGTCATTACTGTTGATGCTCTACGTATCAGAGAAACATTACAACCTGTCATCTTTTTAGAACATTGGCCAAGTTTACTAAATTCAATGGATTACTTCAAGTTTAGTTTGTACTCAGGAAGTCGTAATCACTTCTCCCGTTTCACTTTTAACATGTATTTGTCAAGAAATAGTAGGTATGGAACACTTTAAGTTTAGACATTCTTATGGTCATATCAAACGTCTACTTTGTGGCAGGTTGCAAACTCTAATGTTCGCCGTAATGCTTTACTTCTTCTACTGGATTTATTTCCCCTTGAAGACCCAGATGTGACAAAGGATGTCAATGATCCTCTGTTAGAGAAGCAGTTCTTCCTTCTAGACAAACTTCTCATGGATGACTGCCCAGAAATACGGGCAATCACAGTTGAAGGAATTTGCCGTATTCTTAACCAGTTTTGGGAAGTTGTTCCATCGCCAACCATTTCAAAAAAATTGAGTAAAATTGTTGATGACATGTCCAAAGATTCTTGCAACGAAGTTCGCCTATCAACACTGAATGGTCTGATATACTTGCTTGACAATCCACAAAGTCATGACATACTGAAAGTGCTACTTCCAAGATTAAGCGATATGGTTTCTGATCCTGCTTTATCTGTCAGAGCTGCTGCTGTAGATCTCCTGTTAGCTATTCGTGATCTTCGATCTTTCCAGTACAATAAGGTATGGTACATAGTTATCGCATGCATATCTTGGTTTACACTGTAGCCCAACTGACCTTTGCATTTACAGAATTTTCAATTTGAGCACATAGGCCAGTGTATATTTGGATATTTCTGGGTAGGATTTTAATACACACTTTTCTGTTCAGGTTGTTGGTTTGGGTACTCTATTATCTTCACTTGCAGATGATCATCCCCGTGTTGCTAAAAAAATCACAGAGCTTCTCATTCCTTCTTACTTTCCATCTAAGTTGCCTTTGAAAGAAGCATGTGCTCGCTGCATTGCACTCATAAAGAGATCGCCGGCAGCTGGAGCAAGGTTTTGTGAATTTGCTCTGTCTGAAGGATCATCCCCGCGGTCTCTTCTTGAATTTATCAAAGTCTCTATTACTCTGGCATTGTCACCATCAGGATTGAACTCAGCGCAGACTGATGGTCTTGTTATTGCTTCCGCCAAACTAATAAAAAGCTTATCTGATGAAGGCTCTAGTTTGGTTGCTTTGAGAGAGTACTTTCCAAATGCTAAACTGAAGCTGCTTTTTGAAACTGCAGTTTCTGATGGTGCCCAGGCTGCTGTTCTCAGCATGGTGCCAGCGGTATCCCCTGATGATCTATGTGTGTTACATATCGAATGCATGAACATAATTGTGAATGCTGCTGTGACTTCCAAGCAGGAAGAATGTCAAGAAGCATTGCTGGCAGCGCATAAGCTGGTACATTTGAGTGGCCGTTCTGATGAAATGTTTGAAGAACTGACTAATATTTTGCAATCTAAAGCCTCTTATTTTTCTGGGATGTATGGACTTGAACCTCCATCATGCCCTGTGGCATCTACAAAGAGGAAGAAAGGGAAGTCGCTTAAGAAAACGCCAGCAAGGTCTGACGATGTGGATGGAAATAGGTCATCCACATCAGCAATCCTGAGTAATGAAGAACTTACTGCTGTAGGGGGAGCAGCATGGCAGCTCAATGAAATACTAAAAGCAGAGGAAATGAGAGCTGCTTTTCTGCGATCTTATGCAGAAATTGCATTTTCTTCTCTGAAGGTCATTTCTCAAGTGTACATTGAGCAATGCCTACATTTTGAATCTCTAGACCTCTCTCCAGTGTTTGCTTATTTGAGTTTGGCTACATATAGTGCTCTTCAGGATGTTGATCAAACATACATGAGCTGCTCTGAGGTGAGTCCATTCGTGCAGTGCCACCACATCTATTATCTTGTTGATAAAGCGTACTTATCTGGTAGGCATCAGTAGGAACAAAACCATGATTTGTTGATTGCACTACTGTTATCTTAGATAGCTTTCCATAGATCTATCATCTATGTGAATGTTACTCAGTATTTGTATATAATATTTTGCCAGTCTAATTGTAACTTTCATCTTGTGTCAGTCGACAATTGTCAACCAGTCACTGGACCATCTGCTGAGTTGCTATGACAGATTTGTAAATGGATCTGTTACTGTTTCCACTGACACAACGTCAACATTGAACAAGAACAAGAAATCTGCAGAACATGAACATCAGCAGCATGTCACACCTGAAGGTATGGCTTTATCAAACCCATACAAACTCGTTATGTGGTAACCCTCTTTAAATCGAATCCTTTATTTGTGAAAAAAGTCCATTTTACTACCCTGAAGAAAGTTGGTGGTTCACGTAACCCCCTGATCTTTATTTTTGCTCCCTTCACCCCCTAAACAATCCTATACCGGGCACAGTCAGTCCCTGGGTGGTTTGAATCGACTGACTGCTGACGTGGCGATGGTCAACAGCGCGTTTGACCTACGAGTGGGCCTCCCTCGTCAGGTGGGTGGGGGGGCCCAGCCGTTGGGCATCGTTGTCCCTCTCCTCGCGCAGGAGATAGCAGGGCAGCGGCGCGGCGCCGCAGCGATGCAGGCGGCTTGGGAGCGTGGGGGCGGCCAAATCCAGGGATGGCAACCCCATTTGGTCTGGTTTCGGCCGGATCCAAAGTCCGGCGGGGTTGTGAACACGGCACGACGGCGAGCTTGTGGCGGCGGCTGCCCAACCGCAGGAGGTAGCAGGGCAGCGGCGGCGGTGCTGCAGCGATGCAGGTTGAGGAGGGAGGCGAGGGGGGCGGCCAGATTCAGGGTTAGCGGGCCCATCTGGTCTGGTTCCGGCCGGATCCGATGTCCGGCGGAGGCGTGAAGATGGCCCGCCGGCGAGCTTGTGGCAACGCGTGACCTGTACCTGAGCCGGGAAAAGAGAGAAGGGAGAGGAAAGGGAAGGGAGGAAGGAGAGGCAGGGGCTTGGGGCAGCAGCTTGGAACTCCGGCGATCGTCGGCGTCAGCCAGTGGCGGCGGGGTCGGGCGCGGTGCTCGGGGAGGCAAGCTGCTCGGGAGGCTCGGGAGGAGCTCCTCTGTCTCAGCCCAGCCTGACGAGGGAGACCCACCCATAGGTCAAAACCGCCCATTGACCATTGCCACGTCAGCAATCTGTCAAGTCAAACCACCCAGGGACTGATTTTGCCCGGTATGGGATTGTTTAGGGGGTGAAAGGAGCAGAAATAAAGATCAGGGGTCTATGTGAACCACCAACTTTCTTCAGGGTAGTAAAATGGACTTTTTTCTTTATTTGTCAACTCAACTGATTATCTGATGTTCTGATAGCATCTTGTGCAGGAAGTCCAGCAGAAGGCACAATAAATGTGATTGTGCTTGGCACTTCAATTCTTAAGTTCATTGTTGATACGACAACCATCAAGCTGGTCAATGAGAGTAAAGTAAGATGTGTGGGATTTGCATCATCTTACGCAAAATATGCAGCGTCAGCCATGAAAAGGCACAGTGAGGGCTCGTCTTTCAATGGGGACGATCTGAAAGACATACTGATCCTTACACGAAGCTCCTTCACTTACGCAGCCAAGCTGCTTCATTTGGTGCTAGCAAGCTCAACCGAGTCATCGAGTCCCCCAGAGGAGACCTTCCTCCTTGCCAATAATCTTCTTGATCTTGTACCTGCTGCCGAATCATTTGCAGGTCCGAGATTTGCTCTCACATTAGTTTCAGCTGTAAAACAGTGGCTGCCAGTCCTGATATTGGGTCTTGGATGCCGCTGGTTGATTGGGCCAGAAAGTGAGATGGCTAACAAGACGTGCAACTTGGGTGACTCTGACTTGCCACTGTGGGTTGCTGCTCTGGCCAAAAATGAGCTGTTTGAGGCTGAGGAACCTAGGGAGGATGATCAGAGCGAGCAGGGCAACGAGCATGAGGAGTCACCGTCATCCAGAAAGCTAGCAGAAATGATGGTGACCTTGCTGAGGAAAGGAAGCCCTAAAATCCTGGATCCTGTGGGTGGCATTTTGCTTTCCAACCTCCAGTTGGCGCTGCAGAGAGCGGAGCATGGCATCGTCTTAGGCTTGGCACGTTTTGTTTGTGACAAGCTGCTTGGGAGCAGCAGCAGCAGCAGCTCGTCAGCCTCTAAGAACCTGCAGCTCACTCATGATTCTCTGCGCGAGAGCTTCTTTGAGATCGACAGGCATTGCAAGGAGGATGGCCGAATTGACGATGAAGGTTCAAGGCAGCAGCTGGAGAGTGCAAAAGTATTGATATCGTCAGTGCTCCCCTATGATGCATGCAGTCAGACGAGCTGACTGATGCCGCGGGGAGTTAGTTGACCTGGTTTCTTGATTCGGCGTTTCTGAGAGAATTTCTGTGTACATATATGGCAGTTTGTTTCTTGATTTGAGACCCAGCTATCCTTTTCATTTCGCTGCAGTTTGGGAAAGCGAATGTGCAGTGCGGCTGAACGCAAAGTATTTTGGAGCAGTACCCTAGCCCCTTGTGTGTTTAAGACTCCATACTACCTTCATCTTTGAAAAGTGCTATGACAATGGGATTATCAGGGATCAAAACACGAAGGAGCCTGGCGGGCCAAGATAAGCTATAAATAAGCCTCAAGACCAAAGGAAAAGGGGCAGCTTCTACTTCAAGCGCCAATACAACGGAATTGAAGCCCTAGTTTTAGTCTAGATTAGATTCGATCTAAGACATTCCATCGAGATCAACCACCTTGAAATTCAGCAACTCCACATTGAAGTCCTCTGTCTCCATCTGATAACTTGAAGTTATGTCCCACTGTCATACAAATCGACGCAAGTTCTTGTAACTTGAAGTTACGTCCCACTGTCATACAAATCGACGCAAGTTATTGTACAGTTGTTCGGGTACTTTGCGGAACACCATCGACGGAAGGTGACCTTGCTTTCATACTTGTATGTTGACAATGTGGTCGTCTTTGTGGCACCGGTTAAGCAATACTTGCAGCTTTATTGAGAAACTTCGGTGTGGCCACGAGCCTCGAGACCAATTCATACAAAAGTTTAGTTGTGTTTATTCGATGTGTGGACATTGATCTTCCTATGATCATGGAGTTGTTCCCAGCTATAACTACAACATTTACAATGCGATACTTGGGGCTACCGTTTACGTTTACATGGTGCATGGAGTACTTTCATTTCCTGATTGGAAAAATCGTGAAAAAGTTTATTGGGTGGTTGATGAAGTATTTTATAATTGTCAGGTGTTGCATTATTGTGGACTCCATCGTCATTGGGCAATATTTTACCACCTAACTATGCTCGTCCTTCCTAAGGGAACAACCAAAGCCATCATAATTTTCTAAGATCTTTTCTACGGTTGGTTCAGACAAGGATTTGAGAGGGCAATTCAAAGTCAAATGGAATCTTGTTTGCCATCCAACAAACTTTGGGGAGTTGGAGATCCACGACATTAAAAAATTTGTGAGGGCCCTCCATCTTAGGTGGTCGTGGCTTGAGCAGACAAAACCGGTGTGGGTTGGCATGGGAACTCTGTGTAATGTACTCCCTACGTTTCTAAATATAAGTCTTTGTAAAGATTCCACTATAGACCACATACAGATGTATCTAGATGCATTTTAAAATATAGATTCACTCATTTTGCTCCGTATGTGATTCATAATGGAATCTCTCCAAAGACTTATATTTAGGAACGGAGGGAGTAGTCGACATGGATCATTTTTACAAGTGCATTATGTACCATCACAATTAGAGACAGGAGGTTGACAAAATTTTGCATGCGTCATGACTTAATTGGTGAAGCCTAAAGAGATAGCTCCCTCAATTTTTAAGTAGTTTAAGCTTAAGAACATAACCATCATCGAGGCCCTTATGGGCGATGAATGGACCAACAAGATTGACATATCAGTGGGTTTGAATGTGAAGCACATCATGGAATTTTTCTCCCTTTGGGATATTCTTAATGAGGTACACCTAAATAATGAAGTCCCGGATGCCGAGTATTTAACAAAAAACTACCATAATTCATGAAACAGTGCCTACAAACTATCACTTTACAAATTTGTGCCGAAAACTACCATTTTCTTACTAATCCTTGACTAAAAACTATCAAGTCTGAAAAGAGCCCGATTCGACTCTTTTAAACGCGTTTCTGACTAGTTGGTCCCACACGTCAGTGTCTATCTTCTTGCTCCTCCTATATCTCTCTTAGGCATTTCAACAAACACCTCGTCTTCGTGCCCCATGGCTGGGAGCTCGCCGGCGAGGTAGTTGCCGGCAAGCGAGAGCACGGGCAGCTCGGTGGCTGGCCCATCCAACCCCCGGCCGACCCTCCTCATCCTTCTCCCCCTCTGTTCGGAGCACGACCTCCAGCAGGGCGGCGGTGCGCCCCTCCATTGCACGCGGCAGCGCTCCTCTGGCCGGAGCGCGGTGATGCACCCCGGAGCACGACGGCGGAGCACCCCTTGGCGCCGGCCGGCAAGGCCAGGAGCAGCAGCAGGCGCGAGCGACAGGGAGCAGCAGGGAGCGGCCGGCGAGGAGTAGCAGGAGCAGCAAAGCGTGCGTGCGCGACCATGGCTGAGCTCGAGACCGCGCGCGGGTGACAAGGAGTAGCAGGGAGCAGCCGGCGCGGGCCGCAAGGAGTAGCAGGAGCAGCAAGCGCGGCCGGGCGCGACCATGGCTGAGCTCAAGCCCGGGCACGACGGCGGACATGACTAGCTCCTGCCATTAATCCGTGAAAAGGAGAGAGGCCAACTTAATGGCGAGGCTGCGGCGAGTCTGAGAGAGGCCAGAGGCGAGGCTGCGGCTATGGCGCATGGGGGCAGGGTGCTGGACTGCTTCGCCGCGTGCGTGGGAGCCGGCGCCGGCTGCGGCTGCCTGTGTGTGCGCGCGCTGGCACCAGAGGAGGAGATGGAGGAGAGGAAGGCTCTGGTGACCGGGAGCAGCCAGGTGGTGAGGCTCAGCGACCTCGTCGTCCAGGACGCTGGGCATCCATCTGCTGGCCGCCATCGCATGCTTCGCCGGGGCGTCGCCATTGAGAAGAGCACGAAGTGCACATGAGGTGTTTGAGGAAATGCCAGAAAGAGAGAGAGGGAGGAGGAGGAAGAAGATTGATCCTAACAGGTGGGCCCATCCTATCAGAAAGGCGTTTAGAAGAGGTGAATCGACCATTTTCCCGACATGGTAGTTTTTAGTAAACGATTAGTGAAAAAGTGGTAATTTCCGGCACAAATTTGTGAAGTGGTAGTTTGTAGGCACAGTTCCACGAAATGTGGTAGTTTTTTGTTAAATACTCTCCGGATGCCATACTTTGGAAGCTCATTGTCTCGGGCTCCTACTCATCGGAATCAGTGTGCAAGGTTCAGTTTAAAAGCGTTGATGTCCTTGCTAATGCTCATCTCCCGGGAAATCTGGAATGACAGAAATGCCCGGATTTTTTAGAATGTCTACTTTTTGCACTCAACTATTATCGTCACTGTAAATAACACGGCTTCACGTGGAGCATTACCAGGCAACGTATTTGAGATTAATCATGTTGCAAGAGTAGTGGCTTTTGTTTTTGTTTTCCCCACTGGCGAGTGGGTGTTGAATATTGCTAAAAAACCTCTTCTTAATCAATGAAATGAAGTAAAGCTTTTGCCTCTTAATCAATGAAACAAAGCAAATTGCCTCGGTTTAAATAAAACGTTGCGTGAGAGCACGCATATTTATGAAAAATTGGGGCTTTTCAAGATAGCTTATACCACATGAAAATGGAATTTCAAGCACCGAAATTTAAGCAACAATCGTAGTAAACCTTAGAAGCAATGAGTTGAAATCAATGTAAAAGGCTCAGATTGAGGGGCTCACCCGACGATCATGAAACCAGCAGTTTGGAACAATTACTCGTCCCCAAAAGTCAAATTCTTCGTGTGGCTAATCTTTCAAAATAAAATTTGGACATCTGACCACCTCCATCGCCAGGTTTTGCCAAACTGTGGGTTATTGAAGTTGTGCAATAATGGTTTGTGTTTTTGTTTTCTTCATGGCGAGCGGGTGTTGACTATTGCTAAAAATCCTCTTCTTAATCAATGAAATGAAGTGAAGTTTTTGCCTTTTAATCAACAATGAAATGAAGCAAAGTTTTTGCCTCCGTTTAAATAAAATGATGCGTGAGAGCACGCAAGTGTATGGAATTTTGGGGCTTTTCAAGATAGCTTATACACATGTGCCACATGAAAATGGAATTTGAAGCACCGAAATATAAGCAACAATCATAGTTAACCTTAGAAGCAACGAGTTGGTACCACCTCAACTCATAAAAGAGGCTAGGCTCTCAAAGAAAACCTTACAAGGAACGGAACACCCATCCTGGACGCCTCTCCTTGCATGGCATGCACTCCAAGCAACACAAAAATTGTACTCATCATAGGGCCACCAAATCAAAACTTGGGACACTCCACATTTGTTTGTGCTACTAGTAAGTGCATGCATGGCACTCGTCGTGCTCGTAAGACTAGCTCTGTGGCTTCTAGGCTCCTGCCTGGAGCTTGCCGCCCTAGTGCTCTTCCGGGGCCTGGCTCTCCTCGTCGTCGCCGCCGTGGACCTGGTCAGGCTGCCGGGGCAGGCGGCAGATGCGGCGCTCGACGCAACCAAGGGCGTGCTTGAAGCGGCGGTCGAGTTCGTGTTCAACCTAATCTGGGACGTGGCGGTGGCCGTCGTCTCGGCATTTCTCGAGTCGCTTTGGAGCGTGGTGGCCGGCACGACCGAGTTCGCAGCGTCTACGGTTGTGGAGCTCATGGAGGCAGCGCGGGACGGCAGTGAGGAGGCGGCGAAGGCGCTCACGGAGGCGCTGGAGGGCGCGGCGGATGCGGTGGCCGGGACGCTGGTGAAGCTCGCGGAGAACTACACTGATGCTCTTGTCCACCTCTTGCAAAATCTCATCTGATGGTTCGACATAATGCATATGCCAGGCAACTCATGTATTGTACATAGACTAGTAAGTTGCACATGCTTTGCACGCTAGTCGCTAACATATAAAGACGACACCCTAGTAATCCATCATTTTAATTTGTAATGCTTATCTTAAAATACTCAACACGTCTAGAAGTCTAATGCCGCATTGCAATTTTAAGAAATCCACATTCTAATGTCAAATTTCCCTCGCTAGGTGCTCTGGTTCATTGGCCCTCAAGTGTGACGCTCCAGTATTGCACCCCAATGGATGTTACATATTAGTTATGTGCGTGCATAGAGACATTTACATTGTTTTCTATATTGCTCACCATTCATACCTAATGGTCGAAATACAGGCGAGGTGCAATGCGTATTTTTTGCATAATACATCTGACGATGGCACCTATCTCAACATGCACGTGGACAAATCAGACCAAGTTAGGGCCTGCAATGACCACTTACCTACTTTTATAATTTAGATGTACATTTTCATTCTTATAGGACCCAGTTGAACCTTAAATAATTTTAGGACCTTGGTTGTAGTTTACATTTTTACATATCAATATGAACTATTTTGGAATTTTTTGGAATAAATACATATTACATAACTTGAATACCTTCAGAATACAGTAAATGTTCCGACACTATCAAGAGATATATGATGGAAGAAATTTCGGGTTATAATAGTGTAATAGAGTTTTATGAGTTATACAAAAATGTGTTTAGGTGAATGTAAATAAGATGACACAATTTAATTTTATCGTGGACAACTCAGTATCAAGATGTGGCTGTTATAACATTTCAAATAAATGTTAAGAGTAGTTTTAACCGTACAAACTCTTTATTGAATTTGTCGCAAAATAAATTAATTCTAGCATGTTTCAAATATGAATTTCAGAGTTGTAGCCAAATATTTATAATATTATAATACAAATATATTTTAATACGTTCATGTCGGGTACAAATATTTAATTTACTCATGTTGATGATTGTTCATTTGATGGTATATAATTTTCATAAATTAACATCTCAAATATGAAGTGTTGTATTCATTGCACATTTCTTATTCCCTTAGTTTTACGTGTGAGCTCCGATCCAACAAATGGCACGTCCACTTTCATGGCCTAATATGTATCATCTGAAATCTTAGACAGTGAGCATTAGAACGTGAAGCATGCCTTTAGTTTCTTCTATGTTTCTGGTATTAGTAGAATCTCTGTCTTAGCTTAGAAAAATGTGAATGTGACTGGTACCGCTACCTACCTGGGCCAACTGCCCGCAAAATATCCTGGAGAGGGGTGCGTCATTTCTTCTTTTTACAACAGTTAAATCGTACTCCAGGTTATGTGACCCTTTTTAATTTTTAAACACAAAAAAGGTTATAACACGACTCCAAGTACTGGCTTGGTCCAGCTAAAAAGAACACATTCAGTGCGACCGGCCAAAATCCCTTGGGAAGGGTGGGGTTGCAGTGCATACGTTTCTGGAAAAGTTATCTAGCTTCTCTTTATTTTACTGTGGAGAGTAGGGTTGCAGTGGAGTACTACTTCGTACTAGTATGTACACACGTGCAATGCACGTCTTAACAGTATTGTTCCTATGATTCTAGTAAAAGAAATAAAAACATATGGTACTTTGCAATGAGTTTAGAGCAAAAATAAATATTATTGGTGTATGCATGCACAAATGAAGTAATAAAAAATTGGTAATTGGCATGATACAACGCGTATGGCCTAGTGACACCCAAAAATTTCCATAGGAAAAAAAATGAAGATTTACGTGGTGGAACCCAATAATTATTAGCTTTTGTTTATCCTCCCAGACAATACATCTTTCGTACTCGGCCAAGGGCAGAGCCAGGATTTAGATATGAGGGAGGCGAAAAGTCAATGTTCACAAAAGTTACGGAACATCAGGATATGTTAGGTCTCACGATAGCATTGATGACAAATTATCAAAATATATTTCTAAAACTATAAAAGAATGTTACATTTCCGTTAACTTAATTTGAGCTATAAAACCAGAAGTGTTGAACAAGTTGATAATGTGAACTTTACAACATTTTTCTTTGCAATCATGTAATGTCAAAGAAAATTGTCTTCACTATATTTCAAAAATATGTCTTGAAGACAACTGGAAGAGAATTAAAGCAATTAGCATTTATCATTAGTGTTTTTTGCCACTGCCATTCGTACGGTGATTTATGTCATGAATTATAAAATGGTGGTTTTCTGCTAGTGAAAATTGGTATTGTGGTGGTCTTTAACATTTCATTGGGCTGCAGCAAAAAACGCCCTAAGTAGTCTAGTCGAACACACACGTAGATCAATCAGTCGATCAATTGTTTTAAGGGGAAAACAATAGTTAGCCACACCTACATGTATGGGTCACTCAGCATTGGTCTTCTCTATATTCGGTGTAGTTGGTTCCATGAATATATTTTCGTACGGACTAATGATGCAATTAGCTACGGTTATTAGCCGTTGTACAGTATAGAACCTGCTAAAAATGTTCACTCGTCTCCGCCCCTGTCTCGGCTCTTTGCCACTGGCACATGCAACATGGCGAGAAGAGAGGAGGTGTGACTTGATTGTTCCAGAACCCAGAAGATGCAAGTGAAAAGAGGAGGTGTGACGTGATTGTTCCAGAAACCAGCAGATGCAAGTGTAGGCTACTGTTCACTGCGAATCCGTTCAGTCTCAACCATTAGATTTATGAGACCAACAGCTAGGATTGATGATGTTGTTACAATTCAAAACTCATACACTATATAGTAGTATAGATATAGATATAGATATAGATGTCATTTGCTTTTGTCACTCGCCGAATTTTCACGGAGTAAGGTGCAAACATTCTTTTCTTTTTTCTTTTGGGACGAAATATTCATATTTTTCAGGTGAAATTTATGGAGGTTTTTTTTTCGATTGAAAATTTATGGAGGTTCACGTGTGTCTCAGACATTTGTAGTACGATCTGCAACTTAGTTCCTTTCTTTTTTTCCGGCATTCTTCTAGTATTTTTTTCACTTTTATCTTTTAAAAAATTAAGTAGGTATATTTAAACTATTTATGTATATATTCGTGCATTTCTATAAATCTTGATAAATTTTGGAAACGGCTTGCCTATTTTTAGAAAATAATCATGCTTTTCAGAAAATATTCATGCAACTTTTGAAAAAATCACTCAGTTTAAAAAATTTCACATATTTTGAAGAAAAATGTGCATTTTGAAAAAAAATCTTTACAACTGTGAAATGTTCGCTTATTTTTTTAATATGACCATACAATGAAAAAATTGTTTGGGTATTTTAAAAAGTATTGACACATCTTTAAAAATATTCATCAAATTAAAAAGTGTGGAAAAAATCACAAAGTACAATAATAAAATTTATAAAATAAAAAATATAATATGTAAAGAAAAAAACAAGACAAATAAAAAAGAATAAATAGAAAAAGTAGAAATGAACAAAACGGGAAAAGACCCAAAAATACCTTATTCGGGGGCGGTTATTTTTTTTGAGCATCAGTACAGACACAAGCACTTATATACACGCGCATACACTCATCCCTATGAACGCACACACGCACACCCTACCCCTATGAGCACCTTTGAGATTTACGAAGCCACCGTAGGCGCCTCGTCGTCGACGGGAACGTCTCCTCCCACTGAAAGCGCATCGCCGGAAATCCTGAAATAAATCCAGGAATAATGCGAGCACCAGGATTTAAATCCTGGTGGGTTGGAGATACCACTGTTCACCTAACCATCTGAACCACAGGTTGGTTCGCTGGGCGGTTATTTGTTTTAAGTAAATAAATACGGGGGCAGCAAATTGGGCCCGTCATCTAGTTGCACCCGTAAAAGAGCGTCTGGGCTATGTCTCGCCAGAAAGATAATAGGAACGAGCGCCTTAGGGTCTTATATCATGCGCTCGTGTGTCGCTGTAGGTCGCTCGCTGTGCTTCGGTTTTCTTCCTTTTTTTTCTCGTTTTACTTTTTCTTTGTTTGTTCACTGATTTTCTTATGTTTTTCTTTTTTTCCATTTTTTATAACGGTTTTCTTCGATTTTTTTCTTTCCTCGTTTTACTTTTAGTTTTTTCCTTGGTTTCCTTTGTTTTCTTTGCATTCTTCAGTTTTCTTGGCTTCACTCTTGTTTTTTTTGTAGATTCAATTGGTTTTACTTTTTAAACACATGTTTATTTTCTCTCATTACACAATGTACATTTTAGTGCATACGTGAAACATTTTTTAATGGCATAAACCAATTTTTGAAACTATAAAACTATATATTTACATTCTATAAACGCTTTTACAATTTCCATAAACATTTTTTAGAAACACGTGAATATTTTTTCAAAATGTCACCTACATTTTTTAATGTAAATAAAAAAAAATTGAACCTGCAGGAATTTTGTTTTTGCATTCTACAAATTTTTAAAATATCATGAGCATTTTTTAATTGTTGGGACTTTTCTTTAAATGTCACGTGCATTTTAAAACTGTGCCAAACATTATTTCCGCATTACGCAATTTTTTTATTACGTTGTATGCACTTTTTATTTAAATGTGAGAAAAAATATTTTTGAAAGTTGTGAACATTTTTTGAAATGTAACGTACGTGTTTTTGATTGTATGAAAGATTCTTTTCTAAATAGGAGAATTTTTGTGTTCGCTGTATAAACTTTTTTTAATGTCATGCACACTTTTTTTAAACGTGTGACACTTTCAAATGTGACAGACATTTTCTATACACATTTTAACATTTTCAAATGCATGATTAACATTTTTTAAATTATGTAAAGAATTTTTTAATATAAAAAATTTAGGAAAAGGAAAAATAAAAACAAAAACAAAAAGGTGAATAAAAACGGAAGAAAAGACACAAAAATAAAATGAGGTCAGATGGCGTGTGGTTACTAGGCCAGCGCGACAGGTGCTCTTGCAGGCAAGCCTTGGTGGGCAGCGGGCAGCACATAGCCACGCCCTGAAAAGAGATACTCCTACTTTTTTATGAAGGGCCTTTTTTTATTGCTCTGGCACTGTTCAGGATACAAACTAGATGGATGGCATGTCAAGAATAAATAAATAGATGAAGGTGCAAAGAAATCAGAATCCTATGTTACACGGTTGACCTTGCTTTAGCTGATAACCTCATGCCCTACTATTATTTGCGAGAATAGGATGACTAATTTCACATAAACTTAGCATCGAATGCGGCAATTAAGTGGCTAAATTTGTTGGTCGTAGTAAGTAGATGGGAGTGCCATTATCTGCATATTAAAATTTCAAAAAAGATTAAGCATAGCGGTCAAACTTTGCTCCAAGAGAATTTCCATAAATAATTTTCCAGTTTTAAGTTTTTTTTTAGGGTCCAGTTTTAAGTATTTTGAGGTGTCAGATAGAGACTATTTGGATAATGCATGTGGGCATGTTGCATAGTCATGTCCAATACAAAGTCCCACACATATATTTGACCTGTCCCAGCACCCTCTACAGCCCAACAGTGATTGTACTATTGCAGGCTGTACATGTGCATGGTTTACTTTTTATATACATGACCGAATCTCACCGGCCTTACTAGTACTGATTGATCCTTTTTATCCTTGATGACAAGGTTTCCTGGGTGGCAACTGGCATTTACTCGGCTGACTAACTATACTAATAATGCCACAATTTCTAGTTTGGCACCTATATGTATCTAGAAACTAGTCCTCCATGGCTTGTTACTCCTTTTTTTTCAATCTTAACTCCACAGTTTCTTTTGACAAGTAGGGCGCGTCGGCATGGAAAATACCCTTTGGCTATCGGGTGTATATGCATCTGATATGGAAAAAATTAGTAATTCTAAAAGGAAGTAAAAAAACCGAACTTTTTCTGAGACAAACTTGACCTTATGATGCATTTGTATAAAAAGTTTCGCCAAGAAAAACTCCCGTCGAATTCAGGGCAAAACAGATAGAATTTCGCGGACAAAAAGTGTGAATAATACCCTGTATATAGTGTTGATTTTGTTGTTGTCCACTAGAACATTACCATTGACCGGCTGAGTTCGCACAAGGGAAAACGACGAGGACCCTGTGATTAAAAGATATTCTCGCTCGGTGCCCGATACCGATGATGTTGCTCTTGAGCCATGGGATCAACACATATTCCCCCCAGTGGGGCGAATAGGATAGTGTCACACCCCTTAATCCCCGGGACCGAGCTATCATTGAACTTGACGGCAGTGTCGAACACCGCATGGTTCAGTTCTACCAACGCGGTCGTGTCGGCCGTCAATCCGTCATATGGCAGTAAATTGCTCAAAACCACAACATTTATGGCTAGGGTACTTCAAAAGTACCTTTTTTTTGTCAAAAATCACGAAAGACCACCACTTCTATGGCAAGTGAACAACAAAACACAATAAACGAGCTGTGAGCCGTGACTAGGTGAAAATCTGACATTTCGGGCACACCTGTCGGAACCACGTGACCAGGGCAAACGACCGAGGCCAGACGGCCGTTACCACCGCTCGTTAAGTCTTCGTCACGCGCGGGAGGGCATTTCTGAAGGAAATATGCCCTAGAGGCATGTGACGCCCCAAGACCGACGCTCCAGATGCCGCCCAGTTATTTTGTTATTGCCGTGTGTTTCTTTTGTGCTTGCTCTTTTATTTTTGCATTGCATCATGTCATCATGCCAGCATGTCATTTAATTTTTAAAACCTCAACTAGATAAATTGCATAGATCTTTTGATCTATTTAAATCGAGAGAATTCACATGGTGATTTCTCTTTATAACATATCCTCCTAATATTTAGGGAGCTATATTAAAAATATTCCATTATCTTTGAAATCACCATAACACACCTGCAGTTAAGTTCCATGCATTTTCTATCTCAATTTCTTGCCTCAAACTTTGCCAACAATTCTTATCTCTTTTATTGAGGCTCCTCCTAAAGTCTCGATATTTTGGGGCACTCCTAAAACCTCGTCCTAGTTCAAACCATTTGAATTAAATTCAAATGAGTTTGAATTAAACTCTTCCATATCGCGTGAAACTTCTTTTCTTGGGCTAAGTATAATTCTTAGACTCTGTAGGAGAAGTTTCATCATTTTCCAAAACCCCTAGCTATTTCTTTCCTTCCTATTTCCTTATGTCTATTTTTCTGTAGGTGGGAAATAGCGAGAAGGTTGGCGTTTTTGCTCCGAAGTTGCAACCAGCCCATCTAGCCTCCTAGGCCCAGCCTCCAAGTCCCATCCGCAGCCCAGTCGGTGCCCTGTTAACCCTAGCCTCGACCCCCTCCTCTCGATCTCTCCCTCTCATCCTCCCACACCGCCGCCACTCACACACCCGCATCGCGCCCGATCCCCTCGCTCCCGCATCCGCGCGCCTCCAGTGCGAGACCCGCGCTCCGCCCTCGCCGGAGAAGAGAACCAGGCCGGAGCCCCGTCGGCCTCCTCGCCGCCGTCGCGCCCCCTTTCCATCAGTAGCCGCGCCCTCGTCCCGTCCCCTCTGCCTCCTCGTCGTCGCATGCTTCCGCCGCCAGCCACCGCAGAACCAGGCCGCTGCCGCGCCATCTCGCCTCCTCCTCACCTCACCATGCGCCGGCACAGGTGACCTCCGCCTCCAGCTGTGCCGGTGAGCAAGCCGCTGTCATCCGCCTCGCCGCGTTTCCCTTTGCCTTCGTCCCCTCAAGTTCCGCGCCCGAGTCCTCTGCTCGGCCAGGAGCTCGTCACCTCCAGCACCTCTACATGTCCAAGCCCCCTGCCCCGCCTCTGCTTTGTTCGAGCGGGGAGGAGGATGCGCCTCCGCTCGCCCACATCGACCAGCGCCAAGTCCCTGCCCCGGCCTCCTGTCTTGCTTCTTTCGGACCAGCAAGAACGCCGCCAAGAACCGTATGCGGACACATCGTCTCCAGGATTTTTCGCCAAGTACCTCTACGTGCGGACTTGCCAAGTAATCGACCCGGATGCGCCAAGTTTCACTGAATGGATGCACGTCCGACCCGGTATTCGAACCTCAAGCGCCAAGTTCCACTACTGTTGTCGTGCATCTGACAAGACCAAGTGTACGACTACGCCCGGCGATGCGGCAAGCCCCTCCACGATGACCCGCCAAGACCCTGAACAACTACCGCCGCTGCCGTGTACCCCTACTTCCACTACCGTCACGAGAACGACTACTTCCTCTACATCGTACCGGACCCGAACCGCTCCGAAAATGCATGCTTCAAAGGTATAACCCGAGACGATCAACCGTGGACCGAAGGCATGTGTTGTTTGAGATGCTCGTGTTTGCATCGTGCCCGTTTTCTTCATGCACGTTCCTCCTCGTTTGCCATGCCGTCGACCCGTGGGAACCCGGTAACCGGGATCACCCCACCATCTTTTGCATGTTCTGAACATCCGCACACTTGCTCTTTTGCACCGGTATCTCAATGAGTTGTCGGATCATCGGAATGTTGCCGTGGCACCATTTCCGTTGTCATTGCCGTGGCACCCCTTTCGTTCCGCCATGGTGACCAAATGCTTCATAACATGCTCATGTCAACATTTTTCATAAAATTGCATAAAACTTGCATATGTCATCCACATCATGATAACAACAATTAAAATGTTTAAAATTGTTGTTTGCGTTAAATTGCTAAATAACATATGGGGTTTTCCGGAATTGTTGTTTGTTGTTTCCGGCCTCACTTAAACTTGCCTAGATAGGTAGTTTAATTATGTTTCACCTCTTGCCATGTTTATAACAACATGTAATATTGTTCTGTTCCTAAACGAGAGCGAACTAAGTAACTCGAATGTGGTGCCTTGTCAATATGCAACTCGTTGCATATTGAGCTCCACTTAACTTGTAGTATAGTTTGTTGCACTTTGCCATGCCATGCCTCATTAAACCGGACATGCATCGTACTTGATTGTGCATCATGCCATGATTATGCTTGTGTGTTTACCATGTTGTTTGCTTCTTTCCGGTTTGCTTCTCTCGTTAGCTTCGGTTTCGTTCTGAAGTTGTGAGGATTCGTTCGAATACGTGGGTTCGTCTTCTTCTTGGACTCGTTCTTCTTCCTTGCGGGATCTCAGGCAAGATGACCATTACCCTCGATATCACTTCTATCTTTGCTTGATAGTTGCTTCATTCTATCGCTATGCGACACTACCTATCACTTGTTTACCATGCCTCCCATATTGCCATGTCAGCCTCTAACCTTTTCACCCTTCCTAGCAAACCGTTGTTTGGCTATGTTACCGCTTTGGCTCAGCCCCTCTTATAGCGTTGTTAGTTGCAGGTGAAGTTGAAGATTGCTCCATGATGGACAGGATTATGTTGGGATATCACAATATCTCTTTTTTAATTAATGCATCTATATATTTGGTAAAGGGTGGAAGGCTCGGCCTTATGCCTGGTGTTTTTTTCCACTCTTGCCGCCCTAGTTTCCGTCATACTGGTGTTATGTTCCTTAATTTTGTGTTCCTTACAAGGTTGGGTGATTTATGGGACCCCCTTGACAGTTCGCTTTGAATAAAACTGCTCTAGCAAGGCCCAACCTTAGTTTTAACATTTGCCACCTAAGCCTTTTTCCCTTGGGTTCTGCAGACTCAAGGGTCATCTTTATTTACCCCCCCCCCCGGGCCAGTGCTCCTCCGAGTGTTGGTCCAAACTAGAGCACCATGCGGGACCATTCCTTGGCAACTTGGGTTACGTCGTTACCTGTACGCTTTGCTTATCCGGTGTGCCCTAAGAACGAGATATGTGCAACTCCTATCGGGGTTTGTCGGCATAGCGGGTGGTCTTGCTGGTCTTGTTTTACCATTGTCGAAATGTCTTGTAAACCGGGATTCCGAGTTTGATCGGGTCTTCCTGGGAGAAGGAATATCCTTCATTGACCATGAGAGCTTGTGATGGGCTAAGTTGGGACACCCTTGCAGGGTATAAACTTTCGAGAGCCGTGCCTGCGGTTATGTGGCAGATGGGAATTTGTTAATGTCCGGTTGTAGAGAACTTGACACTTGACTTAATTAAAACGCATCAACCGTGTGTGTAGCCGTGATGGTCTCGTTTCGGCGGAGTCCGAGAGGTGAACACGAGTTTGGGTTATGTTTGACGTAAGTAGTTTCAGGATCACTTCTTGATCACTTCTAGTTTCTCGACCGTTTCGTTGTTTCTCTTCTCGCTCTTATTTGCGTATGTTATCCACCATATTTGCTTAGTGCTTGCTGCAACTCCACGTCATTACCACTTCCTACCCATAAGCTTAAATAGTCTTGATCTCACGGGTTTTGAGATTGCTGAGTCCTCGTGACTCACCAGATACTATCACAACAGTTGCAGGTGCCGATGATACCAGGGCAGGTGATGTAACCGAGCTCAGATGGGAGCTCAATGAAGATCTTGGTCTTTGCTATGTTTCATTTCATGTTGATTAGTAGTGGAGCCCAGTTGGGACGATCGGGGATCTAGCAGTTGGGTTATCTTCTTTTCTTTTGGCTTCGTACGTAGTCGGACTATGTGTGTGCTCTGAATGATGTATGAATTATATGTTCATTGTGTGAAGTGGCGATTGTAAGCCAACTCTTTATCCCATTCTTATTCATTACATGGGATTGTGTGAAGATGACCCTTCTTGCGACAAAACCACCATGCAGTTATGCCTCTAAGTCGTGCTTCGACACGTGGGAGATATAGCCGCATCGTGGGTGTTACAAGTTGGTATCAGAGCCATCCCCGACTTAGGAGCCCCCTGCTTGATCGAATCGCTGGCGTTGTTGAGTCTAGAACAAAAATGTTTTGAGTCTTAGGATTATATATATCGGAGAGTAGGATTATTTTTACTCCTCAGCCCCTTCGTCGCTCTGGTGAGGTCTCCTGACGTAGATGTTTTGACTTTCCTGTCCTCAAATTTCACTAATTTTTTTACGATCACGCGGGTATCTTGTGATCGTTCTGATATTCTTATGACAAGAACATTGTTCTTGGTGCCTCCTGACATTTAGGGGTTGTGGCAGTGTTCCGAGGAGTTGAGCTCCGAGGTGTTGTCGTCATAATTTTATCGTTGTAGTTCTGGAATACCTGAGTTTTGCCGACATTGAAAATCTCTTTTATGCAGTTGTTGGTGAGATAACCTCGACGCCACCCAGTAGTGGGGAGTTCGGGAGTATTGCCATAACTTGTATAACGGATGCTTTTCGAAGGTTGAGGTACACGATTTCCGAAGGTTTCTTGGTTATGTGTTGACGGATGGATACAACTTGGATGTAGGGATTGTTAGTTTTGGGTGAGATATATATTGCTTCCCTTGTATCCCCAACACCAGATTGCATAACCAGAAAGTTTCGGGAGTTTTATAGGTGGGAATTCAAGTAGCTCTAGTTTTTTCTTTCCGACATATGCATGATATGACATTGGGGTTCGATGTCTAATGGTCCGCCTATCCACGGTCGTTTTTACAGTGGTCTCGTTGTGTCTTAAAGAACCCTTGGCTATGCTGGTTCGGGGACGCTTCGTATGTCATGTGCACTGCCTTGTACATGATGGTGCTATACGATCGAGCCCGTGTGGGCCCCACCACGAAAACTTCGGATGGAATCTCTATCATATGTTTGTTCCGGCTTATTCTGCAAGCCAAATCCTTTGTTTTATTTTGAGTTGTCGTATTCGAGTTGCTTCGATGTCAAGTGTTGATCCATACCTTCCCTAAATGGTGTTCTCATATTTCTATGGGAGTGCTAATCCTTCTTGATCATTGAGGTTGTCATGTTAATTCTTTTCCAACCGGCATGCTTCTCTTCAAGTGGATCCGATCATCTCAACATCCGCAAGATCAATTCTAAGTTTTCTCAACGGTATCCATTCCATCTGCCCCAAGTTGCCTTTGTTTTCCCGCCCTCCCACCCTTAACTTCAAGGACTCAGATTTCTTAATCGGGTATCCATTTTATTGATGGGAAGTCTCTCCATTCTTTTTCCTCAATGTTTTTATCCGGTGATTCTCAGGAAGATACTAACGGAGCTTCAAGTTTATTATTCTTCGTCTCTTTTCTTCTCCGGTGGATTTAACTCAAGCTTTCAATGTTGATCATATCCTTTTCCTCGTTCAAATGCTATCCCATGCCGGTGCATCTCATAATCGTTCACCTCTCTCTCTTCATATCCGAAGTGCCGAGGATATCTTAGAAGATTTGTGTCTCCATTATCAATCCGTTCAAGCTATTTTGAGATTATTATCTCATTCAAGTCATTTTATTGAACCGGTGCAATCTCTCTTCAAAATTGTTCAACGGTGTTTTCTTTTGAGTGGGCCCTAACCCACAGGTCTTTTCCCAGGATCTTACCTGACTCTTCTAATTATCAGGAGCCATTCACTAATTCATTTCCAAGTTTGACGTAAGAATGAATCTCATCAGTCAGCTATTTTCCAAGATCGATCTCAAAATTATTTTTTTCATTGTTGGCTCAACCTTTTAGTTTTTCATTCTCCCGGAGTATCTCAACAATTCATGGTGGTGTTTCTCGTCGTCATTCTCGGATTTTGAATACCAAAGAAGAGTTCCTCTTAAATCCTTACCCGTTCTTCCAAAGATGTGTAGTTCAAGCTTGATGCCATCCTCTCGTAATTGTTTTCGATTGTGAGAATTCTTTTCACCCATTCGGAGCATTTCATGAGTTGTTTTCATTTCTTTCCTCCGAAGGCCATCATGTCATAATTTTCTTTTCTCAGCGTGTAGCTATCGTTCTCCAAATCTTACCGGTGCATCGTTCAAATACCCTCTAATCAGTTCATGATCTCTTCGTTCTCATGTATCTAAATCCCCTCAAGTATCTTCATTCATTTTCCAATTCTTCTCGGTGATTTGTGCCTTTGTTACTTTCATTTTCAATTCTTACGGTGGTTCTTTCAACATTTCACTTCCTTCGTTATCATATCAATTCATTTGTTGTTTCCAAATCCCACCGGTGGTTCCATCAATACCTTCTCAAGTTTGCTCTATCTCTATCCTTAATCCCTCAAGAAGAATAAGTAGTATACCAAATTCATTGCTTGTCATCAATTTAAATTGGTGAAGGATACGAATAACGTAATTCTTATTATTGTTTCATCCAAGTGATCTAGTTTCTTCTTTCCAGAGTTGTTCATCATGTCACATTTCTCGGTTCGAGATGCTTCATCTTTTCTTTTACGGAGTTCCAAGTTTTCTCGGTTATATCGTCGCGAAGCTCCATGTAAATCATTGCAAGGATTCACCTTGTGTTTTCAACTTCTCTTTCTTTCTATCATCCTGTTATTACCGAAGTTCTTCATGGAGGCTCAACATGGTGGTTCATCAAGGATTCTTTTCATTCTTCAATTGTTCTTCAAGATTTCTCTCGAAGTTATGACCCACCAAGCTATACTAAAAAAATAAACATGGTGCTCAACACATGTTTTATTTTGAGGCGTTCAAGCATTCTTCATCTTGCATTCTGAAGTGCAATTCCTTCTATCTTATCTTTCGAGATGGTGTTATGTCATCCTTGACAATTTCTCTTCATGTTCCATGATTCACAAATTGTCAAGAATGAGATATTTTAAAACAGTCATTTTCTCTTCAATCATGAGTTGTTTCAACCCATCATAATTGCTTCGTTGGAAGTTATCTTGTGTCACCTAAAGCCTTCCCTAAGGAATGTTGCTATTGTGGTGCTTATCAATGATCCAAGTTATCTCTCTATCATCTTGGTGGAAGAAATTTTTCATCTCGTCGGTGTTATCAATTATATTATTTGTTTCCGTAGTGGCAGAATTTCACCTCAATTTTGAGAAGTATTCCATAATCCCACTACAAGCTTATTCATTTTCGTTGTTGGTTTTCCAACAACTCCGTTATAACCTTCTTGGAAGGGTGCTTTCCATGTTCTTTTGTGGCAGAAGTTGACATTTCCTTCTCCATTCTGTTATTCCAATTATCTATCTTCTATTCTTTCTTCCAGAGGCTTTGTGATGTTGCTCTCTTCACTCCTCTTCTCGCATTGAGGATCGTGTTCTTTTCATGCTTATCCATTTAACCGAAGTGTTGTGTCACCTCTTCAAGTTCTTTTCATCTTATCAAGTCTTGCATCTCTTTTCAACCGGAGTGTGTCCGAATTTGATCTTCCTTGTTCCTTGTTTATCTCGTTTCAACCAGAGTGGTTCCAATTCCTTCTTGTCCATTGTACTCGTCATTCATAGCTTTGCAACCTCCAAGGTTCAAATGGCGTTCCTTGTTTCTATTTTTATACCGCAGTTCTCTCAATTGTGTTCAACTCCGTTGTGTTCTTTCTTTTAACTTTTCAACCTCTCAAGGTTCTTTGCTTTCACTCATTTGTCGAAGAAGCAACTTAGTTTTACCTCCTCTCTTGCTCTTCCGCTTCCCTCCGGTGCCATCCTAGATCTCGGGACGAGATCCTCTTGTAGTGGTGGAGTGTTGTGATGCCCCAAGACCGACGCTCTAGATGCCGCCCAGTTATTTTGTTATCGTCGTGTGTTTCTTTTGTGCTTGCTCTTTTGTTTTTGCATTGCATCATGTCATCATGCCAGCATGTCATTTAATTTTTAAAACCTCAACTAGATAAATTGCATAGATCTTTTGATCTATTTAAATTGAGGGAATTCACATGGTGATTTCTCTTTATAACATTTGCACGTGTATCTAGGTCGTCAATGTAACTTATATAAATAAATTGTTTAACATAAAAAATATATCATTAAAAATGGAATCTTTGAAGTTTGTAATGATATATTTTCATAATGTATGCTTGTTATTAAGTTGGTCAAATTAACGATCTAGGTACACATGCAAGACTTGTAAACTGAGATAGAGGGAGTACTACACTACTCAAATGCGGTCGCACAAGTTAGTGATGTAAATGGTCGTACATGTTAGACCAAGCCGATGCGTGTCCCTTCGGTGAGATGCGGGTCCGACTGACCATTTGTAGGTGCGACCTACCATAAAGTATTACGTGATGGAGACTTCTAGTTGTGGCTTCGGTTGATTGTCCCGACCAAGCATTCTTAAACTAGTGATAAATCAATTACCATCTTTTTCCAAATGTCCAAGTATTTTCACAGGAATACAATACATATAGATGGAGTGATTGTCAAGGTTGCAAACCGGCATGGAGTTCGAAGTTCACTACAGCAACAACCAACTAGGTCACTGCATCGCTGGTGGGGAAGGAGGGCAGCTCACCTCGCCTATGATGCATGCCTAGCGGCACCACCGCAACTGGTCCTGGGATTTGGCTTCTCCTACCGCCCATTTGAACAGTTGCACCAGCTGCTCATGCCATTGCGCAGGCATGTGCGTTCTTTCCTCCGCAGTTGACTCTGTGAATATGATCTCTACCATTAACCCTAGCTCGAAATCAACACGACATTGCCAGATGCTGACATCCCTCAACATCTCTCCCCTGAGATTGACTTGTGCCTCCGCCTTGTGCTACGCCAGGCGCAGCTCCTTGGAACTTCTCTCCAATCGATGTGACGCTTCCTTGATCTGATTTGCCCTTGCTGCCCAACACCTGAAATGCAGCCCTGGCATGTCCTCCGGCGCCACCGGTTTGTGATTCCAGAGCAATGGATCCCCTCTAAAACACATGTGGGTTTCTCTCAAAGGCGGCAGTGCTGCGGGCCGCAGCGAGAGGGCAGCTCGCAGGATCCTGGGATCTAAGGGATTCTCCATGGCAGGATCCGGTGGGTGAGGTAGGGAGGCGAGCCTAGGCACTGGGAGAGCCCTACGAGGCTAAGATAAAGATAGTACTACTCCACTCCGTCCATATTTAAATACAAAGGCCACCAACAGTAGCCCTGGCAAAAATTGATCATGCTGCCTGCGTCCTGGTTTATTGGCCCCCTTTTTTTGTGCCACTTTTTATGACATGCATAAATATCATGTTACTTAGAAATATGGTCAAAAATTGGTACAAAATACGAAGGAGACCAATGGAAGTAGCAGCCCATGATTTAACTACTCGCATGCATGCAGTGGAGTAGTAATGTCTTTCTTCCTCCCTCACGTCCACTAATTTTGCATGCGTTGTATTAATTGACCATCAATGAAGTGAAGGACTTTACACGCGTCATCACATGGGGTGGATCTTCGTACAAAAATACGTCCCCCCGTGTACTCGTGTGTGCGTGCAAGGGAATGAGTGTGTGCATGGCGTGCGTGCACATCTTCGCTTCGTGCATGTATCGCCAGTGTGCCTCAGAGAGGATGAGTACATTCTTCTGGAACCAGCAACACGTCACTGTGATCAATCCACACAAGGAGATCACGACAACGCCTCCACATGTGCCACATGGCTTCATGAACTGTAAGACACTGTGTAGCGTGTCAATGGAATTCTAATTTATGTGTTCTGCACATACTCAAAGTACTAGTAAGGTACACGTGCATTGCACGCATCAGATTTAAAGAGAGGGGGCGAGAATGTGCGTTGTTGCGCGCAGTGGCGGAGCCATGAAAAATAAATGAGCTAGGGGGCCAAGCATTGCTAATCCTTTACAAGGAGGGCCAATTCATCAACTTAAACCATTTTACCAGCAATTGTCTAATGATCACATTCATATTAGCCTCGATATATAGTGATGTTAGGGGGGGGGGCAGGGCTGCCCCCTATCTTCGCCACTATGCGCACATCTGAGAGATGAAGCGGAAGGCATGGATGATGAGAGGGGGACGTTGGATATATAATTAATGTGGGTGTATTAGCTATGTAATCATATATAGAGAGGTATAGATTGATCGATGTGGACGTGGGAAAGAGGGTGAGACCTCACTAGATATATAGATTGATCGGTTTGTGTGGAAAACTGTGAAAGACCTAGCTATATATACACACACATAGAGGAACATCGATCGTTGCGCATGCACATGATAGATAAAGGGGCTCTTTGGTTCTAGGCCTAGCATTGCCACACTTTGCCACACTTTGCCACATATTTTTTCCAACCTTGCCTAAGCTTAGTTCATCAAAATGAGAGCCACAAGTTGGCAAGCCTAAGGAAATCTTGCCACACTTTTTGTGCATATGACATGTGGGGCTCAAGTGTGGCTAGCCTAAGGTGTGGCTTGAACCAAACACTCACCTAAGTTAGTCAAACTTGCCTAACCTTAGGTGTGGCAACCTTTGGCAAAGTTAGTTACAAGCTAAACAGCCCAAAGAATGCCCGGTATGATGGAGAGGGGCAGGTGTGTGTGTGTGTGTGTGTGTGTGTGTGTGTGTGTGTGTGTGTGTGTGTGTGTGTGTGTGCATGCATGGGAGATCGACCTCAAGAAAAAGATTGCATGTGTGCGATGGATAATGCTGACTGGTAGTGTGTGTGCTTGCATGCACGAGAGAAAGCTGGTACAATTGTAAAGAGAAGACGACTATGTGGGTGTAAAAGACTAGGTGAGGTCATAATCAATGTAAAGTTGAATTCAAATCTTTGAATAAGAGATCTTGATGTTTGAAACCCATGCATGCATGAATATAACTGAGATATGCGCGGTGTGGTTTGGAAACGAGCATGTTGTATTATATACACATTGAACAAGGTCAGACTAATTTGAATTTGAGATACTGATGGCAGACATGTTTGGCCATATTGCATCCGTGCATGGACACACTATTCTAATTGGAGATGATGGGTGGCTTTCGCATCACATATCTATATCCATACCCCCTATATATTATATTTTATATTTTTTATATAGTGTGCGGATAACTTTAACTTTGAAAGATGGTCGTTGGATGAAGCCAATCCGATGGTGCAGAGATGGCAAATTTGCGCACTACTGGCTGTTGGATATCATCTATATTCCACCAGATTTTGCCACATGTACAATCTAGATGACTCCATGGTTGAACTTAAGCATAATGCACAAACCTCAAAACACAAGCACTTCTTCTTTATTCTAGAATCTTCCGTATCAGAATTACCCAAATGTTTTTCTACATGATTTGCATTATTTGTTTTTACTCTATGCTTTACAACGCACAATTCCATGAATCTTAAAATAGTTAGCTTTCTTATAAAAACTAGATGATTTTGAATGAAATGAACTATAAGAATTAAACGAACATCTACATCATGCATATATGACTCAAAGCTTACATGCTATAATGTGGCATTTATTTCATAATTTGGTTGCCAAATCTCATGTGTGCAATGCACGTGTACCTTACTAGTATAAATGGTGTTTGTGTGTGTTGTGCGAGTTAAACACATTGTACGTAGTATCATACATGGTTTAGATTCTGGACATCTAGCTAGAGCATACATGTACTATGATTTGAATTCAACATAAAATGGATACATATATTTGAATTTGAGATCGTATGTACATGTAGTTTGTATTCATATAGGAATTTACTTCTCCTATATTCATGTCATGTGTTGTGAAGATAATATTTAGATGGTTGTATAACTAACCCGAGTACAATCCCATTCAAATAGGGAAAATGTAATCAAATTTAGTCCATATGCTAGACAACACAATTGTTTTTTTATTGTTGAGGGAAGTGCAAATTGTTTTGGTACTGTAAACGTTATGTTTGTTGTCCCGATTTTTTTAGTTTTTTTTGTATTTGAATACATTTCTAGTAATATAGTAAAACAGGACATGGCTCTCTCTAGTGATGAGGTGCGAATTGTCTTTTTTTGGGTACACGTTAAGCTTGTTCTCCTGAAATTTCAAGTCGCGCCTTGTTATGCCAAAATTTCAAGCTAGCATCTCTGTCTATCATGTTGCGATACTCCAACCTCTTCAACCCGCGCCTTGTTACCCCGAAATATTTAAGATATATCTTTGTCTCGTTGTGCTCCGAAAACTCCCTCCATCTCAACCCGCGCCTTGCTATCCCAAAATTACAACGTGCGTGAAAATTCCCACCTCCTGCGAAATCCCGACACGTGAAATGCCCGTGATACCCCTGAACCGAAAGAACCACCTAGCTGAAACCGGTGGGGGTACTTTCGTAACTTACCCCACATTTTGGACAAGCGCATCCCTAAGCCATGGTTCCCCACTCCTATCCCATCCGCCCACCCATTCGTACACCAAGGCCACGAAAACACGCAAAACCCCACACCCTCCTCCGTCCGCCACTCAACCAGAGCCTCGTCCCCGACGACGTCGTCCACAGCAACACCTCGATGTCCCTCATCCATCGTACTAGATGAGGATCCATCGTTGATCTCGTCGTCCCCCCGGTTCAGCCACCCCATCCTCCACCTCCAAGGAGCTGCCCCGATGTTCCCCTCGTCTTTCACGCCACCTCCATTCCCACACCGCTGTCTTTACCTGCACCATCGGAAGAGCGGCATCATCACCGTTACCTCGTATGAAGTCGAGGCCTAATCGGCGCCACCAAAGAGGTTGTACACTAATCGCCGCATTTTCTTCTTGATTTGATCTCACGGTGATGCCGACGCTTGGTCCCGAGCCGACATGGCGCAGCTCCATCCACGGCGGGTCGCCAGCCACTTCCTCCATGGCGTCACTCCCTCGGCGGTGACATCCACATTAGTAGGAGTTGCTGCTGCTTTGGCTCTTGTTCGCGCTACTGCTTTGCTCTTGCTCTCTGTCCCCGGCCTGGTCTGCTCATGCTATTGCTCTTACTCTTGCTCTTGTTCGCGCTACTGCTCTCGCTCTTGCTCTTGCTTGTGATGCTGCTCCGATTTGGCTACACTTCAGTCGACTGAATCGACTTTTGGGCCAGTCGATTTTCAGGAGGGGGGAGCTCGCCGGAGTTAAGCAAGAACCAGCCGGAGCAGGAAGGGGGGCTCGCTAGAGAGGTACCCCACTATCTATCTTAGGGTTCAGGGTGGGGGCGGTCGTCGCCGGCGGTGGTGGGGTGGCGGCATGGGGATCGCCGGAGGAAAAGCTTAGCACGAGGGGGCCTAGAGGGATGGCCGGGGTGGCGGCGGATCGGCGGTGGGGAGTGGTTTCGGGGCGGGTGGGGCGGCGCACCATCGGCCGCGGGCGATGGGCAGCGCCGGTTTGGCCGGTGGTGGCTAGCGGCTCAGGGGAGTGAAGGTTGAAGATGAACTGCAGGCCCTTGATTTCTATCCAACGGCTGGCAAATCGACTAACCGGAGATGAAAATGTGAGTCGACTGACGTGTAGCCTCACCTTGACGCTGCTACATGACCAGCTGCCCCGGCTCTCGAACGTGCTGCTTCTACTGCTTTTCTGCTACTAGTGCGTTCAGTTTTGATAGTAAAATTCAGTTTCGACAGCAAAATTCAGTTTCGACAGCAAAATTCAGTTTTGACAGGGAAGTTCAGTTTCAACAGTTAAATTCAGTTTCGATAGTTAAATTCAGAGATGAGCGGCTGATGTATTTTACATCTAGCACTTTGTGGTTATGTATTTTACGTCATCTATTGGAGATGCTATTATAATTCCACTTAGGTTAACATTGTCTCTCTTGTCCTGGTTCAGCCTCGGTGTCGCACAACTCACCGGAGCTGCTCCAACGACGAAACCCTCCATCACACCGGAGCAGTACCCAGGGCTCCATCTCTAGACGCCTAAGATCTTCTTCCCCTCCTTCGACAGCCAAGTTAGCTAGATCATCCTCACCGACCAACCCAATCACGCTGAGATCGACATGGCTTTGCGAAAGAGGTTGTACACTTGTTGCATCTCTTTTTTACTCTACATGTTATATATATTGTCCACTGAGCACACGTAGTAACATGAAATACGATTATTTTATCCTACTATATGACAAGCAGTGAGGTACCAGGCAACTTAGCTATCCATGATGTACTCTCTTGAACACCATCATTATTTATCTCTGCGCGTTTGAGTTGTGCATTTGTCGATGGGCCTAGGAGTTGAGCTAGTAGGGCAGTGGCCTCGGTCCAAAGTAGTAGAAGTAGCACAAAAACATTTTTGGAGTGTAGGCTTTTCCTTGCTCAAGCCTGCCTACTAGAATCGCCAGTGCTTGAAAGGAAGAGTGAAGGAAAAACATAGGAATTGGAATGTTTCCTATGGTAATACTATTCATGCATTTGATTCAAAGGAATGCAGCAAAGGAAAGCTGTAGGATTTGTTCCTTTAGTGTCTCCTTGAAAGAAAAAATGTAGGAATTTTAATTTCCACTTGTCCTCCTTTTCAAATTCCTATTCATGAAGCACAAGACTAAGAGATAGTAGCATAATAGAATTATAACCGTAAATTTTCTTGTGGTTTGACTTAATCTCACCATGCTTCTTTGCATCCTATGATCTTCCAATTCTTGTGAACCAAACACCCAGAATGTCAGAAATCCTGTGTTTTTAAATTCTATGCGTTGCACGTGCATTCCTATCCTATTCCTATCTATTTCCTATCCCTGCATAGTTAGAATCCTCAAAATCAAACAAGCCCTTACACAATTACTTCTGTAACAGATATGTGTCAAAGAAAACCTTGTGTGGTTTGTCCTGCTCCTGTTGCGCTATGTTCCACCCCAGCTCAGTTGCTCCAACGACGGAAGGGTTCACCACAGCAGGGATCCGCTCTCCGGACTGTCTTTTGCCGCCTCAGATCTTCTTCCCCGCCGCTGGCAGCCACGACAACTGCATTACCATCATCAACTGAGCATATGACCTTGAGGACTACACGAGTCCGCAAGAGAGGTCACACTCTTCCATGTCTGCTTACGTTATGCATCGCTTAATGTGATGACATGCTATTTTATCATCGTGTTCACCTATTAGACTCCGAGTCAGATCCAAACTAATGCTGAAACTTGAGTTTTTAAATGGTTGTGGGATACATATTGGGGCAGCAATCAGTACTATATGTCTACTATCTGGTTAATCTTGGGTGTCTACTATGAGTTTCATGTTGGGTGCAAACAAACATTAAAGGAGCCATTATCTGTATTTTTTAACTAAAGCTATTATTTGCCTGCTATCATTTATTTTGGGTCTATCCACAGTTTGCTACCATCACTCTGGATTTGTGCATGCACTCCTTACATAATCTCACTATGTTTTATTCCTATGCATGTCAGTTATTGTACACAATGGAACTGAACATGTAGAGCAAAAGAGAAGAGCCTTGTGTGACAATAAAATTTCATGCAGACGTCGCTCCATGGTGGGCGCAAAGGCAGCCCCCCTCCACCCATTTCGGATTGTAATCAAGAGGAAGATAACTGTCCTGAGGGGGATTCAGAAGGAGAAGACCACTCCTATTTACCCCTGAGGTCTTCGCTCTAACTTGGCATGTTGATGTTGGTAATATCATGCATATGGTGCCTTGCATTGCTTACTTTATACATCAAATATGTCATCTACTTAGTTTAGACATGCTTTGTGTGAATGCCATCTGTTTAGTTTATTTATCGTATATGTGAATCACGCAATGCCATCTTGTTTAGCCAGGCATCATATATGTGAATTTTGCAATGCCACCCTGGTTAGCCAGTCATCTTATATGTGAATTATATCATGCCATCATTTTTTTATTACGTGTTAAATTTTTCAAGAATTTTAGTACATTCAATTACTCTTCCTATGCATCAGCCATTCGACACGGTCATGGAAAAATCTGGAGTGGAAACAAGGTCTTTAGAGCAGACAATGCTATCTGACGAAGCGCATATCTTGTTGGTAACGGATAGCTCCTCAAAGGAGGATTCAAAGACAGATGGCCAGTCCTATTTCCTCCCCGAGGTGCATGCTCTAACTTGGTAGGGTTATGTTACTCATATCATGTGTATGGTATCTTTCATTGCTATGTCATTTGCTTAGTTTAGACATGCTTTGTGTGAATGCCACCTCTTTAGTGTCTAATTACCATATATGTGAATTATGCAATGCCATATTGTTGCAAGACATTATATATGTAAATTATGCAATGCTATCTTGTTGCAAGGCATTATATATGTGAATTATGCAATGTCATGCTGTTTAGCCAAGCGTCATATATGTGAATTATATCATTCCATCCTTTTTTTGTATTTCTCGTTGCATTTGTTGACAATGTTTTTATGTTCAACTGCTCTTCCTGTGCATCAGCCATTTGAATTGGTGATGGAGAAATCTGGAGTGAAAACAAGGTCTTCAGAGCAGACAATGCTACCTGCTGAAGCAGATATCTTGCTAGTTACAGATAGCTCTTCAGAGGAGGATTCAGAGGCAGATGACCAGTCCTATTGTCCCCCGAGGTGTATGCTCAAACTTGGCAGGGTTATATTATTCATATCATGCATCTGGTGTATTGTAATGCTTAGTTTTTACATCATATACACAATATTGCATGCCATCTCCTTAGTTGACACATCATATATGCGATTGCCCTCTGCTCACTTGCTTAGTATATAAATCATATGTTTGAATTATATTATGCCATGATGTTTACATAGACAACATGTATCTGAATTATGGCATGCCAACCCATTTTCTAAAGACATAATATAGTTATATCATCTCATCCTGTTTACATAGTCATCATATTTTGAATTATGTCATTCTATCCATGAATTATATCATGCCATCATGTTTCCATCGACGGCATGTTTATGATTTATGGCATGCCAACCACTTTAATAGACACATCGTATAGTTATATCATGTCATCCTATTTACATAGTCATCATATTTTGAAGTATGTCATGCTATCCTGTTTAATCAGCCATCGTATATGTGAAATTATGTCCTGCTATTCTGTTTGGTTAGACAACATAAATGTGAATTATTGCATGCCCTATTTTCTTCCCTACTATCCATTGCACCTGTCTATCTTACAATGTTTGTACATTCAATTACTTTTCTTGTTTATCAGCCATTTCAATTAGAGGGGTGATGGCAGTATATGTGGGAGTAAAAACACGGTCTTCAGAAAAGATCGTGCTACCTGTCGATGCAGATAGAACCACGGTTGTACTTGCCCAAGAACCAGCCCCACCACAGATAACCCAGACTCACGCAGATTGTACCCCTACCCGGTTGGACAGAGAACCAGCTACACCCCTTCTAACCCCAACTCTAGCAGATAGTAACCCATTTCCGGTTGACACAGCACCGTCTCCACCACAGAGCACCCAAACACGAGTAGTTAGTAATGCAACTTCAGTGCCCAAAGCACGAGTACCACCACTCCGAACCCCAAGTCAACGCTTAAAGCAGAAGAATAATTGTTCTCAGGTCAGGTTCCGTAGCTATAGTTCCTACTACTTTGCTCTTGCATCACTGTATTTACTCATACCAACTAATTTCAAATATTAAGGATGCAATTGAAACTCCAATGGTGCAATAGGTATGTTTTAAACTTGTTTCTTTAACGTGTTTGCTGTTGTAACTTGCTCTAGGTTGATTTCAGTTTCAATTGAATAAACAGTTATGTTCTCATGCCATGCACATTACAAGTGTTGTTATTGCTGTGTAGTTTCCCACACTTATATTCTGTCCATGTTGCTTTGTATTAAATAGATATGATTCGAACTGTCTCTATCTTGATTTGGCAACATAAACTAGAATGATATAGACCATACAGTGACCATACTACATAGATATATGTTTGTTTCATGTTGTTATCCTGTCCACCTTACTACTGAACTGGTTTACCAAAATGAGTTTCATATACAACATGGTAAACCTGTGATGTGTTTGTTTGTTTCTCTTTTAGAACGTGGATAAAATATTGGAGAAGAGTACCCCGTTATGCAATGGTAAAGGAAGTAATACAGATAAGGTTCAAGATAGTGAGACATCCCTGTTGGTCTCCAAGAAAGCTGATAAAAACTATACTGCAGACACTGAGACAACCCCAAAGTCTTGTCTTGATGTAGTGTTCGAGTTACTGGCTACAACTGCTGGAACCGGCTTTTCGAACTCACTGCCTGAATCAGTTCGGCTTCCTGAGTCTCAACTTCAAGTTGAAAGACATTGATCAGATGTTATGCGGCAGGAAGCCGAAGGACTGAGGAAGTCCCTGCAGAATTCAGATGCATACTTTCTAGTGCAACAACAAGTGCTGGAGGATTTAAGCGCCAAACAAGAGAAAGTCAATAAGCTTGCTAAGCATCTTGCCAGCATTATGGGTACCCAGGATATTTTTTCTTGATCTCTTCTGAAGTGGTTTTAGTTCTGGACTTGTTTTGCTACGGCGTTTATTTGCACCGGTCGCCTACTTTGACGACTAGTGTATATGATATGCTGCTTTGTTCCCTGTATTTGCACTGGTGGCGAACTTTGATACCCAGTGGATGTAACATCTGTAATAGCCGTGATAGCCTGGCATAAGTTGCTTGCTTATATATTGCCTTGTTGTCTTGTTTATTTGTTTGCTTGTAGTCAGTGCAGTTCTTTTTCCACGGTTTGCTAGTGGCCGCAATAACCTATTTTTTAAAACTAGGCCACAATAACCATGGGCTACATATTTACTGTAGTTACCATGGGCCTCCTACAGGCCATAGAAACAATGGGCCTTCTAAGGGCCGTAGAAATAATGGGCTTTCTAAGGGTCGTAGAAACAATGGGCCTTCTACGGGCCGTATGATCGATGGGCCAAACATGGGCCAATAACAGACCGCATTATGGGTCGTAAATGGGCTAGATTTGGAATTGTTCGTTCATGGGCCGACAATAACGGTCCATCATTAACCGACCGTATTTGATGACGCTATGAAAACGGCCAAACGGATTAACGGGCCGCAAACGGGCCGATTGTAACCATGGGCTGAATTTGGCCCACAAGCAGAAGAGGTCTGTAATGAGCCGTAAGTAACCGAATGCTGGAAATGAGCCCAAGAATAAATCGGCCTTGAGAAGGCCGAAAGATAACACGGGTTGGAATCGGCCCAATGGAATAATGGGTCGTTAATGGGTATAAAGCGGTACACTGTTCATTGCGGGCCAGATTCACCACAGGCCGTTAATGGACCAAGAGTTACAAATGGCCTCGTATGGGCTGAAATACATCATGGGCCATACATGGGCCGGAAGTTACAATGGGCTGGAATCATATTGGACGGCCCAGATGAAGCTACTAGGCTTAATTCCGATAGGCTGTAATGGGCCGTGATTAGCGGGTCGTAAATGGGCTATATACAAGTAGGCCATTAATAGGCTTTCTGTTGGGGATATTACCACTGGGCGTGAACCGGCCTACCTGGGCCGGGTTAACTTCATTAGTAGTATAAAGGTGATTAAGCAGATGAAGGCCCAAGGCCTATAGTCGGTTTAGAACCTGTAGCCGTAAACCGGCTTGATATGTAAACTTGCATTGTAAGTTAGGAATAGAGAGAAACCAACCGGGATACGAGTATGAACCGGTGTGGGACTCTGTGGACCGACGGGCGTCACCCGTGTATATAAGGGGACGACCCGGCGGCGGTTCAAGGACAGACAACAACAACTCGAGCCTAGGCCAAGCTTGTTTGCTCCCTAGCCATCGAAACCACATCAATTCCATCACAACTAGATGTAGGCTTTTACCTTCATCGAAGGGGCCGAACTAGTATAAACCCTTGTGTCTTTGTGTCCGCTTTAACCCCTTCAAGTTAACCCGTAGCGATGGCTCCACGACTAAGTCCTTTCACAAGGACATCTGCCGTGACAAATCCACGACAGTTGGCGCCCACCGTGGGGCTATCGCACGACGGTTTGATGATCTTGGAGGGCAAGCTCAAAGGACTCGAAGGCTATGCTGTGGGCCGGATGACCAAGAGTCGTCGCGGCAAGCTCTACATCGACGATGCAGGATGGGGTCCCGAAGCCGGCTCGATCAAGTACGGGTACCGGGTCCCCTTTGGTGGCATACACGTTTTTATCGGCAAGATTGGTGAGCCTGGGTCTGAGCCGGACATCCGCACCGACCTTGTCGAGACGGCTCAGCGTGCGAGATCTACCCAGGTTAAACCGGCCGTTAAGCGTGCCTTCGTGGGAGTCATCCACGGAGGAGAGCATGGGGACGAGTCAGAATACGATAGCAAGACCGTCGTCTATTCCGGTGACGAGTCCTCAACCGGAGAGACCAAATCATTGTACCAGTTGCAAGGCGACCAGATTAGGGGCTGTTCCGATGGCGACAGTATTCCGGACCCCCCTGAGCAGATCAACCGGGTTGGAATATTCATGGCCGGTACACAGGCAGCGAATCACTCCTCGATCGCAGCAGCAATGTTCTCCGGATCAACAGCGACAGCGGCAGCAGGGGCAGGAGGCCTTGTGCGCCCACCGGTTCAAGTTCTGTCTGACCTGTTTGATGCACTAGCTGTACTTATGGCAGAGGCCAATCCGGCGGATCAGGAGGCCCATGATGCAGAGGTTGCAAAGGTGAGAGAGCAGATCGCACAAGCCAAAGCCGACCTGGCAGCAGAGAAAGACAGGATGGCCGCAGAGCGGGCCGCTTTGGACGCTCAGGCCTATAAGCTCATGCTCGACCAGAACGCATCACAGGAAGTCTTGAAACGGAAGCACAGATCACGCCTGCCGTTAGGGTTCGACCCTCGAAATCTCTTTCACACTCCGGGAGCTGGAACCAGTAATCTGCCGGGGTACCTGGAGGTAAACCGGGTCGAGGGACCAGGGCCAAGAGCGACGGTCCAACCCCGCCTGATGGAACCTCCTCGGCAGAACATTGTGATTTCTCCACCGGTCTAGACACCTCCGGGTCATTATTCTAATCCTATGGACAATCTTGTCACAGCTGCTGCGCGATTAGAAGCTATCCCGGTCGAAGGAGACTCTCCGCAAGCAATAGAGACGTGCCGGGTTAAGGTACTTCTCCGGACCGCTTTGATTCAACAGGAGGCATATTCATACAACCGCGATCGGATTCATTCCACACCTCGTCCAAGCCGGAGCTACAGTAGGTGCCTGGATGAACCGGCCATATCAAGCAATGCGCGGGGCCGTGAAGCGGCCCGTGGCAATAACCCGGCCGGTGGTGTTCACGATGCTCAGGATGTAGTGGACCGGGCCCGGGCACGAAGGGAGGCCGAGTTAGCAGCACAGAACGAGGCGGATCAGCTTACACCGGTTCGTCCTACCACCTCTGCCGGGCCAGGGGTCGCATCTAGCTTGGGAGTGCCCTGTTTAGTCCCCGCTTTACGCAATGTACGCCTGCCCAAGGACTTCAAGGGCCCGTGCCGAATTACACCGCTGATTTATCTCCAGAAGCGTGGGTAGAGAGTTATGAGATGGCAATGGAGATGCTGGATGTGGATGAGACCGCGTGTGCAAAGTACTTCACCATGATGCTTGAAGGCACAGCCCGTACTTGGTTGAAGGGCCTGCCGCCTAATTCTATCAGTTCATGGGCCCAGTTGCGGACCCGGTTTATCCAAAATTTCAAAGATACGTGTAAGCAGCCTAAGTCCATAGTAGACTTGGCGGCTTGTGTTCAGGAGGACGGAGAGTCAACAACCCATTGGGTACGCCGCGTTTCTGAAGTCTTGCACTCGTCTGACAGGATCAATGCTGACTCTGCGATCTTAACCCTGGAGGGCAACTGCCGGTTTAAGCCTCTAAAGCAGAAGTTGGGGCGTTTGAAGCGGTTCTGTAATGACATGGGAACTCTCATGGCCGCTTTAGTGAAGCATGCTGATTCTGATAGTACCAAGGATCCCGAGACTGACGATGACGAAGCAGGGAAGGGAAAAAAGAATAGCAACTCTAAGGGGCATCAATACAAACCGGCGGGCCATGGAAACGGAGGCAAGCGTAAGGCGGATGGCAGCATGGACTTTGTGGCTAACACTAATGCGCAGGACAAGGGTCAGCGGCGCAGAGGTAAAGCGGCGAATCGTAATGGGGCTCCAAATCCTAACCCGGATCGCTTAAACTATTTGCTGAATCAGCCTTGCCCAAAACAAGGGACGAAGGAGGCGCCGGCTAACCACCTTTGGAAGGATTGTTACATTATACAGGAATTTAAAAACTCTAATGCCTTCCGGTATGACCGTGGGTCAGGTGGTGGCTCAGGATCCGGTTTCCATGGGCCGGGTCACGATGGAGCTTCCGGTTCAGGTTTCAATTAGGGCGGTAATAATAACCAGGATAATCAGAACGGACAAGGGGGTTACAACCAACAGCAGCAGCAACAGCGGTCGGGTTATCAGAGCCAGCCAAAACAGTTGAACAACGGGCAGTATGACGTTTTCACAACTAGCTCGGATAAGCGCGACCGGAAACTTCATAAGCGAGCAGTGAACTCTGTTGAACCGGCCGTACCGCGTTATTTACGCTGGTCGGAGCAGCCTATCGTGTGGAGCAGGGAGGATCACCCCCCC
>NC_041381.1:103795335-103850320 GCF_002162155.2 Triticum dicoccoides | reverse complement strand
CCCCCCCGAGTTGACAATCCGGGCCAGTTGGCATTAGTGGTAGACCCTCAGGTGGGAGGTTATAAATTCACCAAGGTACTCATGGATGGAGGGAGCAGTATTAACATCCTGTACTATGAGACATTCCGCCGCATGGGGCTAATAGACAAGGATCTCAGACCGTCTAATACGGTGTTCCATGGTGTGGTGCCTGGCAAATCAGCATATCCTGTTGGTAAGATAGCCCTGGAGGTGGCTTTTGGGGACGAGCATGATTCCCGATCCGAGACACTAACCTTTGAGGTGGTGAAGATCCGGAGCCCGTATCACGCCTTGTTTGGGCGGCCGGCTTATGCCAAATTCATGGCACGGCCTTGTTATATCTATTTGCAGCTCAAGATGCCGGGTCACAAAGGGACAATAATGGTTCATGGGAGCCGCAAGATTGCTTTGGAATGTGAGGAAGGTGATGCGGCCTATGCAGAGTCGGTTTGTGCCACGGAGGAGTTAAAATATTATAGGGACAATGTTTATCCGGCGGACATGACCCCTTTGAAGAAGCCAACTACGGAGCATGATTCAGATCTGAAGTTCAAATCAGCGGCTGAGGCCAAGCTTGTTGACTTCATGCCCGGCGATTCGTCCAAGCAGTTCACTGTCAGTGCCAACTTGGACCCTAAATAGGAAAGCGCGCTCATCGAGTTCATCCATGAGAACTGGGACATTTTTGCATGGAAGCCTTCTGACATGCCAGGTGTACCGAGGGAACTTGCTGAGCACACTCTTAATGTTGATCCCAAGTATAAACCGGTAAAGCAATTTCTCCGCCGGTTTAACGAAGAGAGGCGCAAAGCTATTGGGGAGGAGGTGGCCAGGCTCTTAGCAGCTGGTTTTATCATTGAAGTGTTCCATCCAGAGTGGCTTGCTAATCCGGTGCTGGTTCTTAAGAAAAATGGCACTTGGCGTATATGTGTGGATTACACGGATCTTAACAAGGCTTGTCCAGCGGATCCTTTTGCCCTCCCTCGCATTGACTAGATTATTGGCGCCACGGCGGGTTGTGAGCATTTGAGTTTTTTGGATGCGTATTCTGGGTATCATCAGATCAAAATGGCGGTTAAGGACCAGGAGAAGACGACGTTTATTACTCCCTTTGGAGCCTTCTGCTATGTATCTATGCCTTTTGGGCTCAAGAGCGCCCAAGCCACTTATCAAAGGTGTGTACAGAATTGCCTGCATAAACAGATCGGCCACAATGTGCACGCCTATGTGGATGATATTGTAGTCAAGTCAAGGCAGAAGGAGACGCTGGTTGATGATTTAAAGGAAACCTTTGACAACTTGCGGGTTTATAAGATGATGCTTAACCCTGCCAAATGTGTCTTTGGTGTTCCGGCAGGCAAGTTACTGGGCTTTCTTGTGTCCAACAGAGGAATTGAGGCCAATCCGGAGAAGATTACGGCTATCACCTCCCTGGCTAAACCGAAGTGTATCAACGATGTTCAGCGGTTGGCGGGTCGGATCGCCGCACTGAGCCGGTTTATCAGCCGCCTCGGAGAGAAGGCCATCCCTTTATACCAGATGTTGAGAAAGACAGATCAATTCAGCTGGAGTCCAGCTGCTGATGAAGCGTTGGAGGACTTGAAGCGGCAATTAGCCAATCCGCCCGTTCTTGCAGCTCTGGTCGACAAGGAGCCGTTGTTGTTATACGTAGCGGCCAATGCTCGCGCAGTTAGCGTGGCTATTGTAGTAGAACGCAAGGAGGCGGGCAAGGAGTATCCTGTTCAGCGGCCGGTTTACTATATCAGCGAGGTGCTTATTGAATCCAAGCAAAGGTATCCACATTGGCAGAAGCTGGTATATGGAGTTTTCATGGCAAGCCGGAAGTTGAAGCAGTATTTCCAAGGGCACCCTATCACAGTGGTCAGTTCAGCTCCCTTGGGCGATATCATACAGAACCGGGAGGTGACCGGCCGGATTGCCAAGTGGGCTATAGAACTTGGGCCGCACGGATTGAAGTACGTACCCCGGACGGAGGTGAAGTCTCAAGCACTTGTTGATTTCATCAATGATTGGACTGAATTGCAAGCACCAGAGGAGAAGCCGGATCACACATATTGGACTATCCATTTTGATGGATCCAGGCAATTGGAAGGCTAGGGGGCTGGAGTCGTGTTAACTTCCCCACGAGGTGATAAGTTTTGTTATGTTCTCCGCTTAATGTTCCCTTGTACTAATAATGCAGCTGAGTATGAAGCCTTGCTCCATGGTCTCCGGATGGCTAAAGAGATGAATCTAAGCCGGGTTAAGTGCTTCGGTAACTCGGACCTCGTAGCTCAATAGGTGTCTGGCACTTGGGATTCTAAAGACCCACTCATGGCTGCATATCATCGTGAGGTGGATATTGTTGCAGGTCACTTCAAGGGTTATCAGGTGGATCACGTGGATCGTCGAAAAAATGAAGCGGCGGACGCTTTAAGCCGGTTGGGCTCTTAGTGTAAACCGGTCCCGCCTAATGTCTTTCTCGATGTGTTGTACAACCCGTCAGTCAAGCTCCCGGGTGAAGCGAATTTGGCTATTCCTGATCCGGAGGCTCAATTGGTGGCAGCCCTGCATATTATACCGGATTGGATAGTTCCCTATCTTGCGTACATGAACCGGGGAGAGTTGCCAGAGGATGAGACTCTAGCCAGGCAGATAGTCCGGCGATCCAAATCTATGATAATTATCAATGGCGAATTGCATCATTGCAGTGTATCAGGGGCATTTCAACGCTGCGTCTCTCCTGTGGAAGGTTGTGAAATTTTACGCGAAATCCATGAAGGGGATTGTGGTCACCACGCCAGTTCAAAGTCTCTGGTGGCTAAGGCGTTTCGTCATGGGTTTTACTGGTTGACAGCTCATGCTGATGCAGAGGACTTGGTTAAACGGTGTGATGGCTGTCAGAAATTTTCAAGGCGTGCTCATGTGCCGGCTCAAGAATTGAGGATGATTCCAATTACTTGGCCGTTTGCAACATGGGGGCTGGATATGGTCGGACCTTTTAAAAGATCCAAGGATAAGAAAACCCACCTTTTGGTGGCAGTTGACAAGTTTACCAAGTGGGTTGAAGCGGAGCCTGTCAGCAAGTGTGATGCAGCTACAGCGGTGCAGTTCATTAAAAAGGTGATTTTCCGGTTTGGCTTTCCGCACAGTATCATTACTGACAATGGTACCAATTTATCCAAGGGTGCTATGAAGGAATTCTGTGAACGTGAGCACATCAGACTTGACGTATCATCAGTAGCTCACCCCCAGTCCAATGGGCAGGCAGAACGAGCTAATCAAGAGATCTTGCGAGGCATCAAACCCCGGCTTATGGTTCCATTGCAAAGAACACCGGGATGTTGGGTTGAAGAGCTACCATCTGTGCTATGGAGTATCAACACTACGCCCAACCGATCTACAGGATACACACCGTTTTTTATGGTCTACGGAGCAGAGGCGGTTCTCCCTAGTGATATCCGGCACGATTCGCCTTGTGTGGCAGCTTATGTTGAAGCGGACAATGAGACAGCACGGCAAGATGCTTTGGACCTATTAGATGAGGAGCGTGACATAGAGGCTGCCCGCTCGGCGATTTATCAACAAGATCTTCGTCGCTATCACAGTCGCCGGGTCAGAACCAGAACTTTTCAAGAAGGAGATTTGGTGCTTCGGCTCATCCAAGATCAGACAGATATGCACAAGTTATCCCCACCTTGGGAGGGACCTTTTGTGGTCAGCAAGAATCTGCACAACGGGTCGTACTATCTGATTGATATTCGAGAGCATAAAGACTCACGCACATCAGAGGAGGAGACCAACAGGCCATGGAATATAGCTCATCTTCGGCCTTACTACACTTGAGCCATCGGCTCTATCTATGTACATATTATGGCAGTGTATATATTATCATTGATATAATAAAACCGAAGCCTCAGCTAAAGCGGGGTCTCTGTCCTTTCATATCATGTGTGGTTACATGGAGTGGTTCCGTTTTAAAGCGGCCTCCGGTTTACCCCTTGAAATTTGCTTTTCAAAAAAAGCTTTGTGATATCACTTGGGGCCTTGGTCGTGTCCGAACCAATGCGACACCTTTTGATAGGCGAAAGCCACCAGATCACTTGGGGACATGGTCAAGTCTGAACCAGTCACGCCTCTTGATCGGCCTAAGGCCACAAAATCACTTGGGGGCTTGGTCGAACCCGAACCATTGCCACGCCTTTTGATCGGCATAAATGCCACGGTTTCATTTGGGGACCTAGCTGACTTGAACCATTGTCACTCCTATTGGGGGCTTGGTCCTGTCCGACCATGGTAACACCATCTGATCAGCTCAGTAAAGCATGTTTTTGCAAACGGTTTTTATCATTGCCTTTGCTGCCATATTTCTTTTATGACTATTCTTCAATTTTTGTTGTGTTTCCTTTAAACCAACAACACTTTTTTACCGGTTCAGCTGACGGAAATCGGTTTATTTGTATTCCGGAGAAATATGCCCGGTTTAACTTTCCTGTTAACATCATGAAGTAGCAGGGGGCTCATAATGACCCAGCACGGTTTACATGGGAGTTGTTTTCTCCCCTTTGATGGTAACGGTTTATAAATACTCCGTTCCAAGCCTGGCTAAGCCAACTTCATGCCCAGCGATGGCAGGTATTTTGTATCGCATATTTGATTATATGTTTTAAATACATTGATATATATATATATATATATATCAAGGTTATAAACCGGTTGGCGGTATAACCGCCACCGCAGTTCAAGATTTTCTGATTGCAGGAAATATAAATTGAGGATTTCAAGCAAAAGCATCAGTACTTATGCACGAAGGCATATTCAAGGCAGAAGTATTGACTATCCTATTACAAGGCAACGCAGTGCCCAAATAAGATCATTGTTGTTCCGGCGGATCATAATAAAGTAGCTATTTAAACCGGCTTCCGGTTCAAGCCTGTTCATCAAACCGGTCTGACGGTTGTGGGTCGTCCCGCGCCGCTTCAGCTTCCTCATCTCTATCCATTGGCTGGAAATCAACAGTGGTCCGGTCGATTCCCATTAAAGCTTGAAAGACAACCTCTTCATGGATCAGAGAAGACGGTTCAATATCAGGAGCGTAAGTATGCTTACGGATTGGAGGAACCAGATTCTCCGCTTCAGGAATCGGTGCAGCCACTCGTTTGTTCTGATCATTGTACTGAGCTTGATAATGCGACAAGTCGGCCTCTTCAGCGAATTGACAAGCCAGAGGGCGTACTGCACGGTTTATCGCCCTCAAATCATCTTCATTGAACTCTGAGCCATCTTCCTTCAAGCTGGGATAGCCTTGAGCTGCTTCAACAGGATCGAAATCCGGCGCCCATGCTTTTGCCCGGATTAAGGCGTTAATGGCTCCAGTTCGAGCAGCAGATTTTTTTAGTTCTTCAATCCGAGCAGGAAGCATTGACAACCTATTAAGAGTGTCTTGGATTAAAGTGGGTGCCGGATTGTTATGAGATGCAGTGGTGATGATCCGTTGCGCTCTGGTATACAGCTGTTCAATTAAAGTGTAGGCAGCCTTCAACTTCTTCTGAACATCTGACCCTAAGTGACCAATGCGTGTACCTGTAACAATACAGGAAAGATCACAAACCGGATCTATTATAAGCAGGCCAGAGTTGTCCAGGAAACCAAAAGGAGCTTACCAAATATAGCAGCGGTCATGGAATGTACTTGCCGCTTTACGGCGGTCAGCTCATCTACCACCTGTTTAAGGGCAGCTTCAGCGTTTTCAGCTCTTTTTATTAAATCGGCCTTCTCAGTGGCCCAATCAGTCCGCTCCTTCTTGAAGCCCTCTTTCAACTGTTCTGTGATGCTCAAATCGCTGATTATTTCTTCCCTTGCCTTGTCGGTTTCAGCTTATTGGGTTTTCAAAGTTTCCTGCAGATCAGTAATCCGGTCCTCTTTGATCCTCACTTCAGCCTGCATAAAGACAGTGCTTGGCTTTCAACAAACGGTACAAGAATTTGAAGTACCAACCACATAACAAGTTATACGCTTGATACTTGGGGGCTAATGCACCTTCAATTTTCGTCTTTACTAAATCGCAAAGTCCCAAGCTCAATACAGGTATTCAACTTGGCACTTGGGGGCTAATGGCTATTTGCTCAGTTATGTTCTGATGAATCTTTATTGGAGTCCCGGTTTAGCTATACTAAGTTGAACCGGCCCTTGGGGGCTACATGGATTTCGAAGTATTGAGGACTATATTCAAGTCCCGGCTTGAAGAAGGTTACAAACCGGCCCTTGGGGGCTAGGAGGATTAATACAGTGGCAGTAATTAAAGAAAGAAGAAGCACAAGGAAGTTACCTCAAATTTATCTCTCATCATCTTTACCATGCCAGCTTCACAGTCACGACTAGTATATAGCCGGTTCAAGTAACCAGAATGAAGATCTTGGGCACTCAGAGCAGCATATGTTTCCAGATCAACATCCCATTTGCCTTTGTTCATGGTAGAAAAATCTTCTTTCACAGTATGTTTGGCTAAAGTGACAGGATTCCCTGGTTCAAAGCGACCTATGCCGGTAATTACAACGTCATCATCCTTGGACTCGCCGGTTTGCGTTGGCGCGGTCGGTTTATCGGCAGGCTTTGAAGGACTGCGGGATCTATCAATCCGGAGGGAGCTGCCAGGCTAGTCAACAGGGACTGAGGTATTGATAGGCCTTTTATCAGTAATAGCATCATCTTGCAAAGGAGGATCATTGGGAATATCTTCAGGAACGAACGCTTCAAGATCTGGTGCTTTATCCTGTTCAGGGGCAGCATCTTCCTCGACCGCTTTATTCAGGCGGGCTTTCTTGCTTGGTTTAGGTTTAGCCCTGAAAGAGAAACAAGGAGTCAAGGAATAGCATAAATTATAACGCAGTATACCAGAAGCATATGTTCAGCCTAGCTTACCCAAGAACCGTTTTCAGTGGTGGCAGCTAAGTGGCCGATGATTCACCAGAAGAGGAATGAGAAGTAACCTGATAATCGGAGTCGGACGGATTAAGAGGTTGACGGATGAAACCCGCTTTAGGATAAAAATTAATAAAAAGGTCGGAAACCTCTGAGCGGCGTTTTCGAACCGGACTGTTCGGTAAACCGGTGGAAGTAACTACCTGGCCGCTGTGCCGGGTTGTGCGGCGAGCTTTATGTTGCTGAGTCTTCATAAGAAATTTGGGATCCAAGTAAGCAAGAGGATGAGAAAATTTAACTTTCCGGTTTGCCTAGCGACATTTTGACAAAGGCAAAGGATCTGGATCGGAAGAGAGAATAATTACCTCAGCGACATCAGCATTACTGGCTTCAGCGTCGTCCTGACAAGTATCATCATCAATAAGGCGTGTAAAAAGTAAGCCTAGTGAATCGAGTTCTACCTCAAGGTCCGAGTTACCCACATCATCATCAACAACCGGATTAGATGAAGCAGTGGTTTTCCTCTTTTTAGCAGGCTTCTTGATGACCTTGGTCTTTAGCCGGGTTGACCGTTCTGCTTTCTCCGGTTTGTCTTGTGGAAGCTTCTTGCTCCAAAACGGATTATCACCCTGAGTAAGCAGCAATTGATGTCAGACAGAGATAGCAATAACAGGTTCAGTAAAAAGTACAGTCAAAATCTTACAGCTGGCGGTTTGTTGGTAGCACAGAAAGGGAGCAGGCCGGTTTGAGTGCAGAGGTGCTCCGGTTCGTTCAGCATTTTCTTCACAGCATCTGTGACTTCATCATCGGAGAGCTGGATGTTGGTGTGTCGGAGTGGGTCATCAACGCTACCAGTATACTTGCACATTAAACCGGAGCGCCGGCTGAGAGGCAGTATGCTCCATGATATCCAACAGCGTGCGAGATCTACTCCTGTTAAACCGTTGGCCATGAAGGCTCGGAGCTTGGATAATTGCGGAGCATATTTACTCCTCTCCTTGGCACTTAACCTTTGTGGGAAGGGGTGTGTATTGCTGAGCCACTCCGGACGAAAGCCAGGCAAAGGATTTTCATCATCAGGGGAAGTATCTTTGCAGTAAAACCATGTTGCATTCCACTCCTTGGGGTGACTGTGTAGTCTGGCATGGGGATAAGTGATTTCTTTCCTTTTCTGAATTGCCATACCGCCCAATTCGGTATTGGGACCATCAGTGAATTCTTTGCGGCGGTTTAAGTGGAAACAATCTCTAAACAATTCAACTGTGGGTTCCTCTTGAAGGTATACTTCACAAAGTACTTGGAAGTGACATAAGTTGGTAACAGAGTTGGGGCCAGTGTCTTGCGGGCGAAGTTGAAAATTGGCTAACACATCCCGGTAAAATTTAGAGTTGGGCGGTTTGAAGCCCCGGGCTAAGTGATCTGCAAAGATCACAACCTCTCCCTCTTGAGGTGTGGGAGGACATTCATCACCAGGAACCCTCCAGTGGATAGTCTCTTTGCTGTCTAAAGCACCGATCGAGACTAAATCATCCAACTGAGTTTCTGTGACACGAGAAGGAACCCAGTTGCACTCATATACTTGTTTGGCCATGGTGAGATCTACAAGAAATAGGTGATTCCAGTTCAAGAACATGTTGGATAAAAGAAGGCGCTGGTATGAACAATGCTAAACCGGAGGCAGTATATTTAAACCGGATTTTTATGAGATGGCATCATATGGCTAAAGAGTTCTGGCGGTTCAACAAGGGGACTAATGGTATATACCGGTTTATTAACTTTTTCTATATTAAGTTAAACCGCCTGATCTAAACATTGAAAGCAATTGAGGTTGCGGATGGCTAAGTATGCAGAAACAGGTTTCACAAGGTCCTATTGTAGTAATGGATCTGAAGCAAGTTCAGAAAAACAGAAAATATTCAAAAGATTAAAGCAGAACGGAAGTGAATCAATGGGCAGAGCAGGGTTTCACAGATTTATCCAAGAGTCTGGGTACGAGCATGAACAAGTGAGGAATACGGCAAGCACACAAAACCCTAGAACAGATCTATGTTAAGAAGAGCAGAAGGCTTACCAGAGTCGAGGAAGACACGGAAGGCTACCGCGGTGCTCTGGTGCGTTCAGGTTGATGCAGCGGCCCAAGACGGTGCAGAGGTCAACGGCGGTGGCGGAGCTCCGAGGCTGGCGACGCGAGGAAGACGAAGAGAAAGAGACGAAGGGGAGAAAAGGAAATGACCCTTCGGTCCTATTTATAAGGCAGGGGACGTGTGTCAGGCGCGCGAATCCAGGAGCCACAAGATTCGGAAGTGGAGCTGCTGCCTTGGGTATCGCAGATCTATTAATAAAAGAAGGTGTCATAAATGTTAACTTCATGATGACGTCATGCCGGTTTACAGCAACCAGAGATGATGACGACATGGCGGTTTACCAATTACCAGAAGATGTTGAAGACAAAGATTTTTGTGAAGGATTGACATGAACCAGTTCAAATCAATCTGGGGCCTAATGTTGGGGATATTACCACTGGACGTGAACCGGCCTACCTGGGCCGGGTTAACTTCATTAGTAGTATAAAGGTGATTAAGCAGATGAAGGCCCAAGGCCTATAGTCGGTTTAGAACCTGTAGCCGTAAACCGGCTTGATATGTAAACTTGCATTGTAAGTTTGGAATAGAGAGAAACCAACCGGGATACGAGTATGAACCGGTGTGGGACTCTGTGGACCGACGGGCGTCACCCGTGTATATAAGGGGACGACCCGGCGGCGGTTCAAGGACAGACAACAACAACTCGAGCCTAGGCGAAGCTTGTTTGCTCCCTAGCCATCGAAACCACATCAATTCCATCACAACTAGACGTAGGCTTTTACCTTCATCGAAGGGGCCGAACTAGTATAAACCCTTGTGTCTTTGTGTCCGCTTTAACCCCTTCAAGTTAACCCGTAGCGATGGCTCCACGACTAAGTCCTTTCATAAGGACATCTGCCGTGACAAATCCATGACACTTTTCGTGGGCCTGCCCATTACCTTTTGACCAAGTCAAACGGGTCGGCCTTTTCACCAGAATGGGCCTCTGTTGGGTCGTGCCATGTGTTGATGTATCAAAGGCTCCTCCTGTCCAATGAGTGGATGACATCTGTCCCAACGGTGAGCCAACACGTGTTTCCTTCGGCCAATGGGAATTTTACACGTGGAAAATCCTCATTGGTCCGAGATGTTAGCGGGTTATCGGATCCAAAACCGGACCCGATAGCTTAACGGCGACCCGTTATGGTGGATGCCATGTGTTGGTCACCCTTGACGAAAGCACTTCCATGACGCGCCATTTATCGTCATGGAAGTGGATACTTCCGTGATGACAATTTCGGTAATGTCATGGAACACTTCTATGACAGCACAGGTATGACTATCTTGATTCTGTCATAAAATCGTCATGGATGTACATGCATGATAGAAAACATGACCTACTGTGACAAACACGTATCATCATGGAAATGTATTTTTTTTGTAGTGGCCATATCATGTCATATATTTTGATTGCATGTGATGTTTATCCTTTATGCATCTTATTTTGCTTAGAACGGCGGTAGCATTATAAGATGATCCCTTCACTAAATTTCAAGATAAAAGTGTTCTCCCCGAGTATGCATCGTTGCTAAAGTTCATCGTTTCGAAGCACCTCATGATGATCGAGTGTGATAGACTCTGTGTTCACATACAACGGGTGTAAGCCAGATTTACACACGTGGAATACTTGGGTTAAACTTGACGAGCCTAGCATGTACCGACATGGTCTCAAAACACTGGAGACCGAAAGGTCGAACATGAATTATATAGTAGATTTTATCAACATTAAGATATTCACATTGCAGACTACTCCATCTCACATGATGATCGGACATGGTTTAGTTGATTTGGATCATCTATCACTTAGATAACTTGAGGGATGTTAATTTAAGTCGAATTTCATTAGCAATTTATCATGAACTTAGTCCTGATAGTATTTGCATATCTATGTTGTATATCAATGGCCCGTGTTACTGTTCCCCTGAATTTTAATGTGTTCCTAGAGAAAGCTAAGTTGAAAGATGATGGTAGCAACCACCTGGAATGGGTCCGTAACATGAGGATTATCCTCATTGCTGCTCAGAAGAATTATGTCCTTGATGCACCGCTGACAGACCTGCTACAGGAGTTGATGCAGATGTTATGAACGTCTGGCAGGCTCGATCTGAAGACTACTTTATAGCTCAGTGTGCCATGCTTTACGGCTTAGAATCAGGACTTCAAAGACATTTTGAATGTCATGGAGCATATGAGATGTTCCAAGAGTTTAAGTTAATATTTCAAGCAAATGCCCAGGTTGAGAGATATGAAGTCTCCAACAAGTTCTATAGCTACAAGATGGAGGAGAACAGTTTTGTCAGTGAACACATACTCAAAATTTATGGGTACCATAACCACTTGACTCAGCTGGGAGTTGATCTTCTAGTTGATTGTGTTATTGACAGAGTTCTTCAATCACTGCCACCAAGCTATAAAGGCTTTGTGATGAACTGTAATATGCAAGGGATGGATAAGACAATTCTCGAGCTCTACGCAATGCTTAAGGCCGTGGAGGTAGAAATCAAGAAGGAGCATCAAGTGTTGATGGTTAACAAGACCACCCGTTTCAAGGAAAAGGGCAAAGGAAAGAAAGGGAACTTCAAGAAGAATGGCAAGCGAGTTGCCACTCCCGCGAAGAAGCCCAAAGCTGGACCTAAGCTGAAACTGAGTGCTACTGCAAGGGAAATGGTCACTAGAAGCAGAACTGCTCCAATTATCTGGCGGATAAGAAGGATGGCAAAGTGAACAAAGGTATATTTGATATACATGGTATTGATGTGTTCCTTACTAATGCTCGTAGCAGCGCCTGGGTATTTGATATTGGTCTGATTGCTCATATTTGTAACTCAAAACAGGAGATGCGGAATAAATGAAGATTGGCTAAGGACAAGGTGACGATGCGCGTCGGAAATGGTTCCAAGGTCGATGTGGTCGCCGTCGGCACGCTACCTCTACAGCTACCTTCGGGGGTTAGTTTTAGACCTCAATAATTGTTATTTGGGACCCGCATTGAGCATGAACATTATATCTGGATCTTGTTTATTGTGAGATGGTTATTCATTTAAGTTGGATAATAATGGTTGTTCTATTTATATGAATAATATCTTTTATGGTCATGCACCCTTGAAGAATGGTCTATTCTTGTTGAATCTCGATTGTAGTGATACACATATTCATAATATTGATGCCAAAAGATGCAAAGTTGATAATGATAGTGCAACATATTTGTGGCACTGCAATTTAGGTCATATTGGTGTAAAGCGCATGAAGAAACACTAAAAAAAGACACATCCATGACATTTTGGGCCGAACGATTTTTTTTCTGTCATGCTTATGAGACTTCTATGACGATAATTCTGACAAAACCCGGTATCATCGTAGATGTGGTGGGCTCCTACTTCTATGACAGAAAATCATGACAGAAAATGGGCTTTTCATCCTGGGCGGGCCGGAGACGCACCTGCATGACATTCTTTGGGCCGTACATGACAGAGAAAATCATGGTAGAAGTGGGGGCGAGAAAAATATCGGGGAGTTCCCAGTTATGGTGGGTGGTCGAGGCCGAGAGGTGTAGTGTGGTTTGCGCGTTTCTCTTGTACACACGCGTGGTGTGAGCCATGTCGCTAACTAAACCCGGGAGATCTCCTGCTGCTATGTACTGAAGCTGATCGGTCCCTTCGCTCCTAACTGAACCCGACCGAGACTGCTTTGCTGCTAACTGAACATGATCGATCGCTATTGTTGCATGCTTACTGAAGCTGATCGAACCCCCGTGCGAAACATAGCTAGCCGGTTGGGTTGCCTCTGGATGAACAGTGCCCGCTGTTGTCGCGCGCACAATAAATAGAACGAGTCGAGACGTGGTGTGAGTCGAGCCGGTTGGGTTGGCTGTGGATGAACAGTTCCAGGTGGGGGTTGGATGAACAGGACCCTGGCCGTGTGTAGGCGGTTGCCGCTGGATGAATAGGACCCCGTGGTATATAGTATGTGGTTGCCGCTGGATGAACAGGAGCCCAAGGAGGCCGCCACACACCCCAGTCGGTCGGGGGTGGATGAACAAGACCCCATGGAGGCTGGTTGAACTGAAGCCGGTGGAGGCTGGATGAATAGTAGCACTTGGATGAACAGTGTCTGGTGGAGGTTGGAGACGGTGGATGAACAGTAGCAGGTGGAGGCTGTAGAAAGTCGACGGTGGATGAACGGTAGCTCGTGGAGTCCCGTTTTGCGGTATGCCACACCCGTCCCAATGATCAAGACCCTGTTTCGATCGTAGGTGCTCCAACACAAGTCTGTTTCCTCCATTTTGCGGTACGCCACACCCCTTCCGATCAACAGGACCCCGTTTCGACCGTAGGACCTCAAACAGAAGTCCGTTTCCACCGTTTGTGGTACGCCAGACGCTTCCCGATGAACAGGACCCCATTTTGACCATATGTGATCAAACAGAAGGCCCGTTTTCTCTGTTCTGCGGTACGCCAGACCTCCTTTCGACTGTTCCATCCAAGCTGGTTGGCTCCCGATGAACAAGACGCATTCCGACCCAGTGGCTTCGCTCCCGATGAACAGGACATGTTCCGACCCAGTCACTTGGCTCTTGGTGAAGACAACGTTGTTTCCTCCGTTCCGACCCAGCCGGTTAGCTGCTGATGAACAGGACGACATTGCTACCTCGGTTGCCTCTCCATGCACACGAGCCCTGGCCATACGTATGCGCGAGTACGCATTCGAGACCCCGCCCTTATTTGTGTACGTAGCCATATTTAATTTCTTGCAGCGTGGCTGTACGTACGTGTACACGATATATATAGACGGGACTGCATGACATGCTACGTCTGCGCCTGTACTACGAGACGTACATCTCCCTAATCGGACACGGTTCATCACTGCAGAGAGACCGGTCGACCAGTAGGTACGTACACGTTCGCGACCAGACAGACAACCCAATGTACGGTTCGACCCGGTGGGTCCCAGCTGTTAGGGAGGATAAGGAGGCACTTCCTTTCGTATGAAGATATAGATGGTCGATCCTAGCTGTCAGGGGGAAGAATCATTTTTTTTGCCCGTAATATGGACGCACTTCCTTGCGTACGAAGATGTAACTGGTGGGTCCCAACTGTAAGGGGGGAACCTTTTTTAGGCCCTTCTGGTAGGTCCCGCTGTCAGGTGGAGGAATCATTATTTTGCGCGTAATAAGGAGGCACTTCCTTGCTGCGGCCATGGACCCAGCTGTCAGCCTCTCCACGTACAGTCCGCTTCCGATGGAAGGCGTTCCTTGACCACGTTGACCATGCTGCACTGAGAGCAACAAGGCGGTGGACGATGATGAGGCCGAAGATGGGAACGATCTGGAGTCATGGAACATGGGGCACTGGAGTCCCTGGCGGAGGGGAGTACGAGGGACTGGTTCGGCTGTTGGGTGAGGCTGCCTTCGCTGGAGAATAACAGAAGGTGTGGGTGAGTACAGGTATGACCTGGCTACCATTGGTAGTAGGGTGGGGCGGCGAGGCCTACGCGGCAGCACAGCCAGCCACGGGAGGCTGATGTAGGCGCTCCAGCCGGCGATGGTTTTGGTGGCTGGAGCAAGAGCAACTAGATCAAATATTGAAGAGGCAGGATCGCCGTTGGATGTCAATCCAATGACTACAGATGTCAGAATAATTTGTTGACTTTTTGTTTTAGATCATTAAATCGTTTTGTTCACTAAATAGACAACACCTTACACAGGCTTCGTCTAGTGGGCCAACAAAGTCAGCTTCGAAAGTTGTGGCAGAATGTAGCCCATTTATTTAGGTTTTACAGCCCATTTCATTTTGTTTGCCAATACATCTATTTCTTGGGCTTTGACTCAAAAAATAATCTATTTTCGGGGCTGTGTAAAAATAATAATAGCCGATTTACTATTTATGATAATTCTTTCTCAAAAAATACTATTTACGGTAATTTATAGCACATTTGATTATTTATTCGAATACACCTATTTACTGAGTTGCATCAAAAATAATATTGCGTACATGCAGCGCATTTATCATTTCTGATAATTTACAAGCCATTTGATTTTAGTAGAAATGGACCCATTTTCTGGGTTGGGTGAAAAAACAATGATGGTCTGGACTGAGCATTTTGTATAAAATAATATTGATATACGAATATTACTAAAAAATTAAGTTGGGCTTGGTAATATTATTATATAAAAAATGAACTGGAATGTGTTATTAAAAGAAACATAGGCTAGGCTGCGCTTATTTTAGGATATTGTGTACAACTGTCGGCCCAGTTGCATTATTGATGTTCAAAAAAATGCATGTGTAGTACAGTACAACTTTACATGGCTACTCATCCCACATTCATCAACGCCGGAAAGGGAAAAACAAGGCTTCTATACAACTTTTTGAAATCACTAAGCTTAATTAATATCTTAAGAAGAAAGTTAGAGTACAGTGAAACCTAATTAAAAGCTGTCACGAGCAAAGAAATAATTCAACGGGTCCCACTCGTGAGTGAGTGAGTGTGTGTGTGTGTGTGAGAGAGAGAGAGAGACCCATTGGTCGATGCTCGTAAATACATCTTTCCGCCATATGCATTGCTGATGTTCAGTAAAACTTATATAGTTGACACAATCATATAGAACATCATAGCACACTGAACTTGCATACAAAAATTTGACGCAAGCGACACAATCAGGGTGGAAGCAGTGGATCTCTATGGGTATGGCTATGTTGAAACCAACGAACTCGTACATAACGGTTCATCGTCTTTATCAATGATGGGGAAATATCTTGAATGATGTGCAAAGAAAACAGATAGACAACACAATAAGTTCTGCTAGCACATTAAGTTGAGATACAACCCTTTCTAAAAAAAGTTCAGATACAAAAATAGAACAGGTCACAATCAAATGCACATTGTTCATCAGTGCTGCACACCGATAGCTTGAATTTAACTACTATCTGAGCAGATTCAGTTATTATCTCAAATTAGAGCACATCCAGGCAGGCAGCCCTGCCTCTTCTCCCAAAGAAGCAGTGGCCTCCGCCGCGCGATGGAGTAGGCCCTGTGCCATCCATTGTTCCGAGCAACACGGGGAAAGTCTAACGTTGACTCCTGTAATGGACGTTGTCGACGGACCCTGGCACCAGCGGTGGCGGCAGGACTTCGATTGATGGATTGATGGACATACAATCCTATCCCATCACTATTCATGTAATACATGCAGCCTGAAAAACTATAGCCTTTCCCAAGCAGCACAGTCATAAGATTGTAATATCTTATGTGTTCCCTAAACATCTTAGTCCTGGTGAATTTCATCCCTTCAAACTCAACATGAATGTCCTAGTGCTCATAGTTCAACCTACAATACCAATGAAAAGTACATGTAAATATAACCTAAATTTGTAGAACACGGACTAGAACTACACTCAGAAAATAACTACATTGTAGGTTGTCATTTGGAATTTAACAGTAATCCTAAATGAGAGCTACATTCAAATGCTAAATAACCCCTAATTTGTGGTTGTCATCTGTACGCAAACCCTAATCAAAACTACATTTAGAGGCTAAATGAAACCCTAAATCAACCTAAATGAGAGCTACATTCAGAGCGTAAATCAAACCATAAAATGCATGAAGTAAATCAAAGAGAATAATGATAGAGAGGCTCTACGTTGGGCCTCGTCGCCGACGTTAGTAGGGAGGACTAGTGCAGCCGTCCACGCCCACGCAGCTGCCGCATACACCTTGTGCACACACACGGAGATGGCGGCTCATCCCCGTCGGATTGGCCTTCCGCGCCTTCATCTTCAACGGGTCTGGCATCTTCAACGGATCTGGAGCCACCCATTGAAGTGGGCGCCGCCACCGTTGACATCGCTGCACAGGCCCTCTGCACTCGACACAATGAGAGTGGGTTGTCCTCATCTGACGAAGACGACCCAAAGTCAATGCCAAGAAGGTTCCGCCTGCGACCCCGACCAGATCTGGAACCTTCGTCGCCACCACCCTCAACATCATCGGAGGGAGCGGTCACCATGGTTTCACGCGCAAGATAGGAAAGGGAGCGGAATGAGAGCGAGGGAAAGTGAAGACTGTGATGCAGTGAGCTTAACAAGGCGTAGTAACGGCATCTGGCCTCGGTCGTTTGCCCTGGCCACGTGGTTCCGACATGTGGCCCTGAAATGTCAAAATTTTCATTTAGTCTCGGCTCACAACTCATTTAGTGCATTTTTTTCAGTTGACATAGAAGTGGTGGTCTTTCGTGATTTTTTGCAAAAGATGGTAGTTTTGCAGTACTCAAGCCACAAATGTGGTGGTTTTGAGCAATTTACTCGTCATATGTCTCAATGACCCGGTGTCGAGGTATTCACTCATCATGTGGTTCCACACTTTCATTTCTCACGTATCCAACACAATAAGCTACGCGTCAATGGCGCCTAATCGTCATGTACATGTTGGATTAGCTACGAGCCAAAAATGATTGATGATTTGCTTCCTTCACTGCCCTACTGGATCACCACATCGTTCATCTCGTCCAGTAAAAAGAGAGAAAACAGAGAAAGGGATTGCCTAGCCGCCATTCATCATCCCTCGATTCCTCTCCCTCCCCCTCGTCTTCCGCCGCCACCGCCGACCTCCCCACAGTCGCTGCCAGCACCCACACCCTCCCCCATGACTGATCCTCCCACCCCTTCTCTCCTTCCTTTACCTTCTCACCATCAACGCCATCCTCCCCTCCCCCTTGCCCCAAATCGAGCAGTAGGTCCGGATCCAATGCAGGCTCAGATCCGGCCCCTGCCCCTCAGTCCTCACAGTGCCTCTCTCGCCTTCTTCCCTCTCGGCTCATCATTCTAGTGGTGGCGGCTCATTGATGAGCACGGCGGCGAGGTGGAGGAAAGCGAGTAGCGGCATGGATCTGGTCACAGTGGTGTTGGAGCATGAAGCCCAACTAGAGTGGCCCGCTACCAACCATGACGTTAGATGGTTCCTAACCGCCGTCTCCCGGAGCTGCTCTGCCCACCCAGCAGCCCCTCCACGCCGGCTGATCGGAGCTGCGCCACACATGGCCCTTACTCCTCAGTTCTTCCTCCATCTTCCATCCCCCCTTCCCCCTGTCCCTTCTACAACAAACTGCTATGGTCGGCACAGATTAGTACTTTCACGTGTTCTGATTTTTTGGGGATTCCCTATGGATACACTCTAGCGTGATTGGTAAAGGTTTGTATAGATGATGTTGATTCATGAAGTACGTTACAACAAAGTACAATCATGTGTGTTCTGATTTTTGGCCACATCGAGGCTCATCTGCAGATATTGAAGGATATGGATGTTATGTGCTCCATTAAGTAGGGCACTTTTAAGTTACTTTCTACATGATGATCATTCCCAATATCTATTCTTCGCTGCTCTGTTCCAATGAAGAATGAATCTGTTTGCTTGGCATCAGTGAAAAAAAATCATTGCTTAGCTCAAATTTAAATATGTTCCTCAATATAAGGAATCAAACTTCGAGATTGGCTATATGCAGCAGTCAGTTGTCGTTCGTTGTTGGTTACCCATCAGAAAATAGGATCTAGCTTCAGTTAAGTTAACCCTCAATTTGTTTCAGGGTTAGTATTCTTATCCCATATTAAGAGGAATTTTGTACGATAAATTAAGTGACACCATGAAATAATCTGGATCAAGATAACAAAGAAGAATTACAAGTTTGATAAAGCATGTGAAAAAGATCGATATAGTTGACTAGAGGGGGGGTGAATATGCAACTTACAATTTTTAGCTTTTCTTTCCAAATTAAACTTTGCATCAAAGTAGGTTGTCTAGATATGCAATTAGGTGAGCAACCTATATGATGCAACAACAACAACAAAAAGCACACAAGCAAGCAAGGGATAGAACACAAAATAAGCTTGCACAAGTAAAGGTGAGTGTCGGTGTCAAATCCGGCATATCTCATAGTAGGGGTCCTAAGCTAGGCGTCTTGGAGCGATGGTAACATGGACACGGGGTTTTACCCAGCTTTGGGCTCTCTTGATGAGATAATACCCTACATGTTACTTTTGATTGTATTCATATGGGTGTAGTACAGAGTACACGTATCTACCATGAGATTGTAGTAATGAATATGAGATTGTCTATTGACTAGCCTGGCCTCGGTTTATATAAGACACCGGAGGCCTAGGGTTTAGGATAGTCCTTGTCTTGGGCGCCAAGTCTTGTGGAGTCTTCCTTGTATGCGGTAGGGGTTGTCCGAACTAGCCCATGAGTATACGGCCATGGGGATCCTCGACCCAATCCAACTGATCGGGAGACGACGTGGTGATTACCCCCTAGTCCAGGACACCGTAAGTAGCCCCCTGAACTGGTCTTCAAGTTGGAGACACTCCTCGAGTCTTCCAAACTGTTCTTCACCTTCGGTCATTTGGTCTTGAAAACTGGTTCAACAAATCTTCTCGTCTTTGATCTTGAGGATCGCCGAGGTGACTCCGAAGAGTTTACACGTCGGGTATCCGAGGATCCCCTTTAAGTTTCCGGCCTTTATCAATGCCTTATTATTTTTATGCCGTACCGCAGGTTTGAAGTTGTTCCCGAGCGGCAACGTCCTCTTGCGTCCGAGCTCCAACGTCGTACTGCATTTGAGGTATCTTTAGCAGCCGAGCAGCAACGTTGGACCGCTTCCGAGCTCCAATGCCGGAATGTATCCAAGCTCCAACGCCGGACTATGTCCAAGCTCCAACGCCGGACTATGTCCAAGCTCCAACGCCGGACTATATCCGAGCTCCAATGCCGTACTGTACCCGAGCTCCAACGCCAGACTATGTCCAAGCTCCAACGCCGGACTATATTCGAGGTGTCATAGATCACCTTGGTTCGAAAAAGGTGAAGGAGTTTAGTCGAGCTTAATGCCGGAAATGCCCTCTACGGAGCCAGCCACTAGCGTCCGAGCTTTATGCCGGACTGCTTCCGGGATGTCTATTGTAGTCGAGCACCAGCGCCGGACTGTATCCGAGGTGGTGCACTACCTCGGCCATGGGCTGATTTTTATGAATTTAGTTACAAATTGTGCAATGTAATCTCTGCCAAGATGTATAGCCAGTAGCCCTCAAGGCGCGTGTTGGCCTAATATCCGAGATGCACCTGAAGGAAAAAATTAAACTCCTGACCCTAGTAGCCCCTGAGACACATGTCGATTCATAAAATCAGCCTGAGGATTAATTCCCAGCTCGGCAGCATACTTAGGAATAGAAACGCGGTGTGCAAAGTCCTCGAGACTCGGGTTGGGCGCGTCCGACCAACCTGAGGATAATAATCTCCTCGAAAACTATATTGCGCTTTAAATTTTCTGCATTGGATTGTCAATGCAGTAGCCCCCGAGACACTGGTCGGGTGGCAACACCATATCAGGGGATCGATGTGCCCTTTTAATTTTATAAATAATAAGCCCGAAGCCCCATAGCCCCCGAGCCTTAATGCGGGCACGGGAGGCCGAATTAAGAATCGATGTCCATAGTAAATCACAAATTATGTGTAATGACTCTATGTATCCAAGTACTTTACGTCATTAATGCTCGGATCCGCATTGTACAAAACTTTGTTGACCGACCATCGGCTTCAACCTCCTCGGCCAGCAGCCAAGGGGTGTTTGTCCTACTTTATAAAGCCGTTATGAGGGCAAAGATTTATGGCAAACAAGGCAATCCAGCCATACGGTTTTATAAGCAAAGGTACGCGGAGAGACATGTTATATTATTGTTTAACATTAGAAACATCGTCCAAAGAAAATAGTCCCGTGATCGGTTCCTTTCTTTGGGTTGTCATGCTAAGCATGATCATGAAACCCCAGCTCTGATCAACGTGGGAGGTAAATACTGAGGATTTAGTTCGGGGAAAGCTTCCAAACTCTGTGGTCAAAATGAACCCAAATTTCACTTCCGTTGCGACCGTTTATAATCTTAAAGTGGCCCATCGTCGGCTTCTACCCCCTTGTAGATGCTACGTAGGGTGTTTCTGAAATAACAAAACAACCCTTAACCGACGTCTCGGTGCCCGAAGGCGGTTGTGTTGGCGGAAACGAGGCAATCAGATATGCAGGCTATATAACTTTCACTTAGTCATAGGAGGTTAAAGTTGGGAGGCCAACAAGTAGCCCCCCGGTTAGTGTTCGGCGACAGCCAAGGTCAAGCCTTAAACACTTCGGCCAATGTTATGAACGACCCGTCTTTTAATACAGTCATCGGACTGCTGACCAGTTTACGCTTATTGTGATAGTCAATTTTCGGATTTTTCCACTGAGGTGCTTAACCATGCGAGCTGGAAGCACAATCGCAGTGGTTCTCCCTATGCACACTTAGCCGAACAAAGCGGAACGTAGGAGGCAAGCAGAGGAGCCAGGCAACCCAACTATTGACCGAAGACACAATTCGAAACTGATGCATATATAGCAATATCCGAGAATTTTTGCCGAATCTCTAAAGGTGTCCGGCGTTGCACGTCGAGACTTATGCGGAAAACACACAAACAGTTGAAAAGTGCCATAGGATTGGAAAACCAAAAAATGTCAGTAAAAACTCGATGTCCGAACTAGATCAATTGTTCGGCGCCAATCAGAAAATTGGTCTTAGCAAAAAATTATGCTTTTGTCGTGCTTTAACATGACACATCTTATCTCAAGACTTCAAGCGGGTCAGCCTACGGCTTCAACCTCCTACCCCGAAGGCAAAGTACTTCGCAGCTTTGAGAGGGAAATCCGGCTATTGACCACACACTCGCGTCGAAAAAGGGAGTGATAAAAAAAAGGACTTTGCAACGACTAGGAAGAAGAACACTTATTATAAAACAGCTCACATAATTTTAAGAGCCCCTGAGTGACTTGGGTAAAAGAATTTTATGTAAAATGATTGTATGTACCAAAGTACTTGTATCATATTTATGTTCACCCGAACTTTATATGCGTCTTAACCGACCGTCGGCTTCTCCCTCTTCGATCGAGGACCAAAAAGTGTTATGTACTCCACCTGTCGAGAATATCGACGGTGTTTCCGATAACCAGGCAATCAGGACATAAGGCTGTAACAGACAGAGCGCGCTCAGGGAACTTATGCTATATTACTAATAAAGTGTAAGAAGCATCTTCGAAGAAAATAGTACCCCCACCGATACCTTTTTTCGGTGCTCATTGTCATTATGAGACTTGTGCAATAGATTTTCTGTACTCATGAGTTCCATTGTGTGCCGACCATGATTGAAAACAATAAGAGCGCTAGCTTTCGGCTTCACCCAGTCTGAGGTCAGAGCTCGGACGACCCGGTCGTGACAATCGCAGAGGTGCTCCCTTTACTTCCTAGCCGAACAATCGGGAACGTAGGGGTAAGCATAGGAGCCAGGCAACCCAGCTTGCGGAATAACTTAAGTTAATATGGTGCATATTGTGGCGTAATACACAAACAAGGAACGAAGCCGTACAAGTATAATCATATGCAAGAGCAAATGTTTCATAAAGGAAGCCCCCGAGTAAACGGGGTATTTGAATTTGTGTGTCACAAACAAAGTTTGGACAAGGAAGTCTTTCACAAACCACTTTTGCTAAAAAAAGTGTAACGCTTGGTCGGACCGAACAAAATTTAAATTTTTAAAACTTTGAGCATAAAAACGACTTAGCTGGTTAATGTGTTCGGCATTGATGACATGGTCCGAACTTACGGCGGGACAAGGTCCCAGCCCCCAAGCCGGTCCCGAGGTGACGGAGCGAAGAGCTCGGCAATCCGAAGTGGTGACATAGTACTGCCAATGCAAGCCGACATAGTGACGGCGAAGTCCTCGGCGTGGGGTAATGAAGTGTTGATGATGCCCCCCGTCCACCCGAGATGACGTAGTATGTAGGTACGCCAAGGTGACAGCGCTACCCAATCCGGATCATTCTCCTGTGCACAGGAAATAGTGCAGGCCGGAGATAGTAGTAATAATAATAAATTAAAGAATTCGTTGCATAATGAATAATTTATGCAAGGTGAGTAAAAAAATTATGGCCTATTGGAGGGACGACGATGTCAATTCGTCGAGATGGTGAGACAGACCAGCGGAACTTGGTTCACCAATGCACCTAAAATAGTGCGGGATCAAAGTAATAACAAGTAATTATAATAATAATATACTTTAAAAAAATTCTTCTACTTAATTAACTTAAGCGAAGTAAATAATTAAATAAAAATGGCCTGAGCGTCGAGGTCGGCACGGTGGAGTAGCCGCACGCAGACGTCGGTAGAGGCACGCGCGCCGAGGTGACGCCAGGACTGAGTTACAGACACGATGCGCTCGGGAGAGTGCGGCAAATCGGATCGCCTTAAAATGACAGCCTTAATGTAGACCAGGCTGTAAAACCTGCCGTACAAAAAATTGTTGACAAGCAGAAAATACTCTTTGAAATATTATAAATATGCACAACGCGAATAACTAAAACAATTGCACCTGAGGATTCATCCGACAACGTCCAAACCGACGGCGGATTAGGCGATAATGCTCGTGGGACGTCCTGGCCGGAGTGCCTCAAGACTGCGTCGGGCCGAACAATATACGAAACGACTGATCTGAACACGAAGGTTCTGACGCGTAGGTCGGCTCACCCGATTGATACAGGCGGAAAAACCTTTGTGTAAGTGTCAACAAAATATCTCTGCAAAACTGTTAAATCCTGATGATTGTAACAGACCAGGGTTGTAGCAGATGAAAGCAAATAAAGAAAACAGACTCCCATTGAACGAGCACCAGGTCGTCTGATCTATCCAAGAAGTAGTACTAATCAAACTAGTAGTAACCACCAATTCGTGAAGTGGTGTTGGCAGCCTAGGTCTCAAAGACCGTGCTTGGAAAAGAAACATTTAAATGTGTTAGTCATGGTGCTGTTGTTGGTTTGCACTTATCAGAAGAAAGATTGCAAAGGACATGCAGCCGAACTAGGAGCCAGATTAAAAAAAAAAGAGGAAAGGAAGAGAATCTTGCTGATATACGCTGCACCGAGCTGGAGTCTGGTCGGCCCTGTTACCCTGCGTGCGTGGTTTCCTCCGCTCAAACGCCGCTGGTCAGGTCGCAATTTTTTTCTTTTTCGCGTTGACATCCCATCCGCCAGCTGCTATCCGGATCCAACGTACTGTCTGGTGACGGACGCACGCTCCCGCCGCCATTGATATTGCCTCGATCCCGATCTATCTATAAAAAATAATACGACGCGACTGCAATGACTTTGCAAAGAGATAATTTACATGAAACAGATCTTTATTGAAAAAATATCACTTGATTACTCCATCGATCTGCAAGGATCACCCAGCAGGCTCTCAATGAAATCACCAATGTCGGTGTCAAATCCGGCATATCTCGTAATAGGGGTCCTAAGCTAGGCGTCTTGGAGCGATGGTAACATGGACACGGGGTACCCAGCTTCGGGCTCTCTTGATGAGATAATACCCTACATGCTGCTTTTGATTGTATTCATATGGGTGTAGTACAGAGTACACGTATCTACCACGAGATTGTAGTAATGAATATGAGATTGTCTATTGACTAGCCTGGGCTCGGTTTATATAAGACACTGGAGGCCTAGGGTTTAGGAGAGTCCTTGTCTTGGGCACCAAGTCTTGTGGAGTCTTTCTTGTATCGGCAGGGGTTGTCCGAACTAGCCCATGAGTATACGGCCATGGGGGTCCTCGGCCCAATCCAACTGATCGGGAGACGACGTGGTGAGTACCCCCTAGTCCAGGACACCGTCAGTGAAAGATAACCAAAAGTGGAGTCGATGGAGACGAGGATGTGTTACCAAAGTTCCTTACCTTTGAGGGGAATTACGTTTCTGTTGGAGCAGTGTGGAGGCACAATGCTCCCCAAGAAGCCACTAGGGCCACTGTATTCTCCTCACGCCCTCACACAATGTGAGATGTCGTGATTCCACTATTGGTGCCCTTGGAGACGGCGACCGAACCTTTACAAACAAGGTTGGGGCAATCTCCACAACTTAATTGGAGGCTCCCAACAACACCACGAAGCTTCACCACAATGGACTATGGCTCCGCGGTGACCTCAACCATCTAGGGTGCTCAAACACCCAAGAGTAACGAACACGACGCTGGTTTAGCCGCCGGCTCCTCCTTCTCCTCCACAAAAAGCTAGGGTTTTTGCCTCCCGCCGCCGCCGCCGCAGGTCCGCCTCCTCTCCGATGGCCTTAGGGCCATGGGGGCGCAGTGGATCTCGGCACGGGTCGGCGGGAGGGCTCCGTTTTTAATCGTTTCTTTCAGTTTTGCTAGGGTTTGTGTCCTGCTCAGGAAGACGAGACGGCGGCAGCTCCCTGAAGATGGAATAAAGGTCTCCCCGCCTAGCCCCCGTTCCGGCGATGCGTCTAGCATCGTTGATGGGCGTGTGGAGGTGTGTCTCCGGCAGATCTATCTTTGGTGGATTTGCTCGGATCTCGTCGTTGTTCGTCTACGTTCGTGTGTCTTCGGATTGGATTTTTCTGATCTACGTTATTCTTCATCTGCGGCGGTTGCTATTCTGGTGCGCTGGTCCTACGGGGCCTTAGCACGACGACTTCCCGACTGTCTACTACAACAAGTTGTGCCCGACTCCGGTGATGGAGGGGCGATGACGGCGGCGCGCCTTCGGCTCGCTTCAGTGCTGGTAGTTGTCGCTAGGTGGTCTACGGATCTGGATGTGATTTCTATTATTTCTGGTATTCGTTGTACTGCCATGATTGAAGATGAATAGATCGGAAATTTTCTCGCAAAAAAAACACCCAAGAGTAACAAGATCCACAAGGGATTAGTGGGGGAATCAAATTTCTCTTGGTGGAAGTGTAGATCGAGGCCTTCTCAACAAATCCCTAAAGAATCAACAAGTTTGATTGGCTAGGGAGAGAGATCGGGTGAAAATGGAGCTTAGAGCAACAATGGAGCTTAGGGATGGAAGAGGTAGTCAACTCGGAGAAGAAGACTCCCCTTATATAGTGATAGGACAAATCCAACTGTTACCCACTTATCCAGCCCGCGACATGCGATACTACCGCACCAGACATACAGTACTACCGCAAGGGCCTAAGGTACTACCGTGAGGCACTATGGTACTACCGCTTGCACGGCAGGAGCTAGACCAGCCCTGTTGCGTTGAAGCAAAGAGCGGTAGAACCTCCGGAGCGGTACTACCGCTCGCCCTTGCAGTACTACTGCAAGGCAGGGTTTGTCTGGGCTAAGAAGGCACGGACGAATAAAAATACATCTGTTGCTACTTCCGCTGAATTTTGATCTGTGCAAAAATCTGACACGGTACTACCACATCCAGGGAGCGGTACTACCGCGTAGGGCGCGGATGTAAAAAATTACATCCTCCCCTACTTCCCCTCGTGTTGTTGTGCTAGGCCAGAGGTCACGATACTACCGCCCTCGGGGAGCGGTACTACCGCAAGGGCCTGTGGTAATACCGCGTCCCCGGCCGGTACTACCATGGGCCTCTGTGGTACTACTGCTCCCTTGAGCAGTACTACCGCATGCCACAGCTCAATAACACTAGGAGTCCTTCATTTTGCAAAGACACGGATAAACGGTCGGTGCTCCAAAGAGGCAAAGGAAAGGTGGTGCAAAGGAACAAACGTGCACGTGTTGATTCGACCCTAACCTTTCCAAAGCGGACCCCCTCTTAATAGTATGGCTTTCCTACGACTCAAATCCACCGAAAAGAAACGTAGAGAAACTCCATATTCACTCGACTCCGAGGGGCAACGAATCGTCTTGTGCCTAAACATGAGATATCTGAAATGCTCAATGCACACGATTAGTCCGCAAAAGCATTGTTATCAATCACCAAAACCACATAGGGTGAAATATGACCTTACAATCTCCCCCTTTTTGGTGGACTGGTGACAACACGGGATTTGCACATAAGAATACACCACTGAATATAAGCAAACCCAACATCTATAAAATATAGACAGGCTCCCCCTAGATGTGTGAACTCTTTATAAATACTTCAGACTGCACGTCACACATGCTAGGATCAATACTCCCCCTATATTTTATAGATGAAGCATTCCTTGCAACAATATAAATGACACTAAGGATGGAGGCAAGGGAATGAATATGAGCATAAATTAAAGGGCACAAGATAGCATAGGCTCACGAACTAGTAAGCATGAAAGACAATAAGATAAGTTGGAGTGCATATGTCTTACACCATATGAAAGGGTACTAGGTCTCACGAGCACAAACCAAACCAAAGCAACACAAATGAAGGCCAACGCAATGAACACAAAGAGACATGAAAGAAAATCCTACGCTCTCTCCCCCTTTGGCATCGAGACACCAAAAAGGCAGAGAGGACACCAATGACACAGGTGGTAGCATCCTCTGCAGAGATCACTCAACATGCTCCTCATCGGACTCGGCAGCTGGGATGGTCTCCTCCTCTGACTCGGTCCACTGATAGCCCTGCTTGGCTATCCATTCAGCCTCCATAGTGATGTTCACCTCTGACCCGCTCTCCACGATCTCGCCGAATGTCCTCAAGATCCTCTTGTCACGCTGGCGACTCTCCTTGGAAGCAACATGGGTCATGTACTGCCCCTTGGCTTGCATACAGAATAGGGTATTCATCTTTGCCTTCGGCTTCTTAGCCCAAGATGGCTCAGTAGATGGAGGAGCATACCCAGCAGAACTGTCCTCAGCATCCTCCTCCTCCTCCTCAACCTCGTCCTCATCCACATTCATCCTCGCAGCGTCAGCCTCAGCCCTGGTAGTGGTATTTGCCCACTTGTTCTTCTGACGCAGCTTGATAGGCTTGTGGCGAATCCAGTTTGGAGCAAAAAAGTCTTCCTCCGGAAACATCTTGTCCCAAGTCTTCGAGATCAGAAGATGCAGGTATGGACCATAGATGGGAAATTTGCAATTGTAGACCGCAAACCTGAGGTCATTCCACATGATATGAGAGATGTCCAGAGGTTGGGTAGCATGATGACGCGCCTCCTCACACAGAAGCATCATATCCACGAGATAAGCATGCACCTTATCTTTGTCACGGACGCATGGAAAGAGAGTGTTGCGGAAGATTCGGTGCGTGACATCGAGGAAGGGGTTGAGCACGCAAGACTGAGTGCCATTGGGAAGCTTCTTCTCCACAAGAAACAACATAATCTTGTCCTTGTTGGCGGACTCGGCATTGCCGTGAGGGCGGGCGGCAACAGGCACATTGGGCCCCTCATCACGGACATGCAGCAGCGTCATGAATTCCTTCCAAGTAGCAGACAGCTTCTTCCCATTGGTCATCCAAGACATAGTCCGCTCCCCATCCATGTGGAACTGGACGGAGGCAAAGAACTGCGCCACTAGCTCCAGGTCAAAGTCCAAATGGAATGTGATGAAGTCTTAAATGCCAAACTGCTCCACTAAGTCCAGTGCCTCATCAAAGTAGTTTCGGTCCTTCCTTAGTTGATTCATATCAATCCACTGCATCAGAACATAGAGGTTGTGCTTGGACTTGATCACATTGATGTATATGAGATTCTGCTGCTTGCTCTAGAACAACTCATTCCCTCTGACATTCTCATGAGGGTTCACATAGGGATTGATCCTCCTTCGAATGATGAACTCGGATAGATGCATATCATCCATGCCCAGAACTAGCTCCTTGTACCTGTTGGCAGTCTTCTTAACATTGTGACGTTGGGCATTGGAGCCCTCCGGTGCTTCTTGATTACGAACACGCTTGGAGCTCGTGTCGCGTCTTGGGTTCGAGCGACGGACATTGGAGCCACCACCTATGACACACAACACAAGAACACACGAGAGAAACGAGAAGGATCAATGCAAAGACCACAGCCAAAACAAATGAAACACGTAGAAATAAGATTGGGTAGTCGCAACAAGGTAGTTTCAAAGTCAACGCTAGTACCTCAGCACTAAGCGGAAGTAAAGGTTTACTGCTGCTCTAGCCGCAGTAGTCCCACGCCGGGATGGCACGATAGTACCGCGCCTAGAGCGGAAGTAAAAATTTACTTCCGCGCCCCGAGCGGTAGTGCCGCTCCAGAGAAGTTGTAGTACCGCACGAGGCGGATATGGCCAGAGCGGTAGTACCGCACGGGAGGTGCGGTAGTACCGCTCGGAATCAAATCTAGCACGACAAGGATCTAGGCACATCCGCAACTTTGGATCGGTACTACGGTTGATCAAAAATACCGTGTGGCAACATACCAAATAGCATCTCTATTGCACTACTACTCTCCTACATCCTTCTCTTGCAAAGATTTGGCCTAAAATCTCAAGAATAACATGCATCTCCCCAAAATCTAGAAGCAAAACTACGAGGCAAAGAGAGAGGGATTTGGGGAGAAACCTTGTTCCATGGCAAGAGGGCGAGGTAGGGATCGATCCCACTGGTCGGAATGCGAGGAGAGTGGCCGGAGAGGGAGATCTGGCAAGGTCCTCCGGCATCGTTCATGGGCAGGAGAGAGAGAGAGAGAGAAGAAGTGGGGAAACTGAGTTGAATGGGTATGGGGGAGTTGGAACTCCCCCTGCCCACTCTTGACCCCCACCCGCTCGTGACGGCGTGGTAGTACCACGGGTCATCGCGGTAGTACCGCCTGGGTGGAAGTACCGCATGCAGGGCGGTAGTACCGCTCTTCCAGCGGCAGTAAAAAAATATTGTCGTGCTGGTAGCGGTAGTACCGTGCTCGTCTCTTGCGGTAGTACTGTGGCTTAGCACGGTAGTACCGTAAACCCAAGAAAGTGCATGTTTCGACAAAACAGAGAAACACGGCCTTTGCACAGCAACCTTCAAGCGACCGGACACGCAAATAAGCACACACACGATGCAACTCAAACACAAACATGGCTCAACAAGAAGGCAAAGGGAAACAAGCAACAAACACTAACCAAAACCTCTCTAGAGGAGAGGGTGGTGGCCGAAGCCACCTATGTTTGAGTCAATTGGTATGGCACCACGAAGAATTATCCTTGGTCCCATGACCAAAATTCGTCTTTGAAGCACAAGTACCATCAAGAATGGCTAATGTGAAAGAGTTGATCAATTTATGCATAATGGGGGAGGGAGAGTTCATTAAGAGAACAACACTCCCCCTATGTCCATGCCTACACCTAAACAAGATATCAAGATGAGTATGGTGGGGTGTGCACGGGTTCAAGCTACATTGCTCGAATCAGTGATATTTTGCTCATGCCTTAACTCGCGAAATCTTGCTTCATCCAAGGGCTTCATGAAAATACCTGCAAGGTTATCATGAATGTTGACATATTTGAGCTTGATCTCCCCTCGCCTAATGTGATCCCGGATGAAGTGATACTGAATCTCAATATTCTTCATCTTGAAGTGTTGCACTGGGTTGAGAGAGATCTTGATGGCACTTTCATTGTCGCACCAAAGAGGCACTTCGTCACAAATGACACTGTAATCCTTTAAAGTTTGCCTCATCCATAGAAGTTGAGCACAACAACTACCGGCAGACACATACTCCGCTTTGATCGACGAAGGAGACACACAACTTTGCTTCTTAGAACACCAACTCACCAAAGAGCAACCAAGAAATTGGCACCCTCTGGAGGTTGACTTCCTATCCACTTTGTCTCCCGCCCAATCTGAATCTGAATAGCCCAAAAGGTTGAAGTTGGATCCTCTTGGGTACCATAAGCCAAAGTTTGGGGTATGAGCCAAATATCGAAAGATTCGCTTGACTGCCACATAGTGGCTTTCCTTAGGTGCGGCTTGAAACCGTGCACAAATTCCCACACTCGACATGATATCCGGTCTAGATGCACAAAGGTAAAGCAAGGAGCCAATCATGGAATGGTATACCTTTTGATCCACCGCTTTACCATTGGGATCTATGTCAAGTTGGCATTTGACGGGCATTAGAGTGGAGGCCGGCTTGACATCACTTAGCTTGAATCTCTTGAGCATGTCTTGAGTGTATTTGGCTTGGTTGATGAAAGTTCCTTCTCTTCTTTGCTTGATTTTGAACCCGAGAAAGAACTTCAACTCTCCCATCATAGACATCTTGAACTTCGAGGTCATGAGAGTGGAAAATTCCTCATTGAAAGCTTTGTTAGGGGAACCAAAGATAATATCATCAACATATAGTTGGCATACAAACAACTCCCTGTTGACCTTCTTAGTAAAAAGAGTGGGGTTGATTTTCCCAATTTCAAACCCACGATCTTGCAACAACTCGATAAGGTGCTCATACCACGCACGTGGGGCTTGTTTAAGGCCATAGAGTGCCTTGTCGAGTTGGTACACATGATCGGGGAAATAGGGATCCTTGAACCCTGGGGGTTGTTTGACATACACCAACTCATTAATAGGACCATTAAGAAAAGCACTCTTCACATCCATTTGTTGCAACTTGAAGTTATGATGAGAAGAATAAGCAATCAACAAATGAATAGATTCAAGGCGAGCAACAGGAGAAAAGGTTTCACCGTAGTCCATACCCTCGACTTGGGAGTAACCTTGTGCTACCAAACAAGCCTTGTTGCGAACGATAATTCCATGAGCATCTTGCTTGTTCTTGAATATCCACTTAGTTCCAATGACATTATGGTTCCCCGTTGGCCTTGGCACCAATCTCCACACCTTGTTGTGCTCGAAGTTGTTGAGTTCTTCATGCATGGCATTGAGCCAATCCGGATCCTCGAGCGCCTCATAGACCTTTTGGGGTTCGACACAAGAAACAAATGCGTGATGTTCACAATAGTTTGCTAATTGTCTACGAGTGCTTACCCCCTTTCTTAAGCTTCCAATCACATTCGACATGAGATGATCTTTGGTTTTGAGCTTGGATGCAATCTTAGCGGCATGACGCTCCAGTTCCTCCTTAGGAGTGAGTTGAGGAGTGGTAACTTGATCATCTTGACCATCGTCTTGAGCTTGTTCTTGATCTTGAGCTTGCTCTTGATCTTGAACTTGATCAGAAGGGAGAACTTGACCTTGGGCATCACTTGGTGGTTCACCACCATCTTAAGGTTGATCTTGCCCTCGATCTTGTTCACTTGGTTGAGGGCCTTCACTTTGTTCTTCGGAAGCATGTGGGTCTTGGGTTGGTGATGGCTCCACTTGAGTGGAGCATTGTCCTTCTCCTTCGGCCACAAGGGGTTCCTCAATGGGTAGGATATGACCAACACCCATTCTTCTTATGGCTTGGGGAGGAATTTCATCACCTACATCACAAGTACCACTTTGCTCCACTTGGGAGCCGTTATTCTCGTCAAACTCCACGTTACACGTCTCCTCAATGAGTCTCGTGGACTTGTTGAGGACACGGTAAGCATGAGAGTTTGTAGCATAACCAACAAATATGCCCTCATGAGATCTAGCCTCAAATTTAAACAAACGAACACCTTTCTTGAGAATGAAACACTTACAACCAAACACCCGGAAGTACTTGAGGTCGGGATTGTTACCGGTAAGTATCTCATATGGAGTCTTGTTCAAGCCCTTGCGGAGATAGAGACGACTGGATGCATGACAAGCGGTGTTGATGGCTTCGGCCCAAAAGTTGTAGGGAGACTTGAACTCCACCATCATGGTCCTTGCCACGTCCATCAACGTCCGGTTCTTCCTCTCCGCTACACCATTTTGTTGAGGGGTGTAAGGTGTGGAATATTGATGCTTGATCCCCTCATCACTAAGGAACTCATCCAAGGTGTAGTTCTTGAACTCGGTGCCGTTGTCACTTATTATTGTCAAGATCTTTGCATTGTGTTGACGTTGAGCTTCATTTGCAAAGTCGATGACGGTTTGTTGAGTCTCACTCTTCCTCTTGAAGAAATATAACCAAGTGTATCTTGAATAATCATCCACAATCACCAAGCAATACTTCCTAACCCCAACACTATCAAAGGATGGAGACCCAAAGAGATCCATGTGATGGAGCTCGAAGGGTCTCTTCGAGTAGATGATAGTTGTGGGAGGGTGAGCCTTCTCATGTAACTTTCCTTCGATACAAGAACTACAAGCATGATCTTTGGAAAAATTAACATTTGTTAGTCTACGGACATGGTCCCCCTTGAGAAGACTTTGCAAAGATCTCATATTGACATGGTCTAAATGGCGATGCCACAGTCATCCCACGTCAACTTTAGCCATTAGGCATGTCGCGGTCTTAGTGGGTCCCTTTGGAAAGTTAATCACATAAAGACCATTCTCGACATGCCCAACAAAGGCTACTTTAAGAGTCTTGCTTCACAAGAGGGCCATAGTATCAATATAAAAGAATTTGGAAAAGCCCATTGAAAGTGCAACTATCCCTAGGTGGTTTTGGTAATTCATATAAACATATAGCTCACTGAGCTAATACTATTCCAAGACAAATATTTCACGAAAGCTCAATGAATGGCATGGCATGGATGATTAAAGTGGATCCCTTAAAATATTAAGGACAAAAGGATTGGCTCAATCTCAAAAGCTCAAGACTCTACATTTTATATTTTAGTGATCCAAGATCACATTGAGTCTATAGGAAAATCCAATACTATCAAGGAGGGATGAGGTGTTGCTTAATGAGCTTCTTGCTTCAAGTGCTTAGTGATATGCTCCAAAAACCCTCAACTACTTTCTCATATCCACATATGACCTAAACCTAAAGTCAAAATTGGTCCCACCGATTCTTTCTATCCGGCGCCACCGAGTTCAAATGTCATAGCCACTGCCACAAACCCTAGGCAAAACGGTCTCACCGATAGGGATCTCGATCTCACCGAGATGGGATTGTAATCTCTTTGTTTCCCTTCGTAACATTTCGGTATAACCGAAGTGAGCAATCGGTCCCACCGAGATTGCAATGTAAACTCTTTGTTTCCCTTTCGTAACATTTTGGTCTCATCGAAAAGAGTGAATCGGTCGCACCGAGTTTACCTAACCAACTCTCTGGTTAGCTAATTACCAAAATCGGTCTCACCGAGTTTGTGTAATCGGTCTCACCGAGATTACGTTATGCCCTAACCCTAACCATATCGGTCCTACCGAGTTGCATGTTGGTCCCACCGAAATCACTAGCAGTCACTAGGTTTACTCAATCGGTCCGACCGAGTTTGTTGATTCGGTCCCACCGAGATTGGTAAATTGTGTGTAACATTTAGATTTTGTGTGGAGCTATATATACCCCTCCACCTCCTCTTCATTCGTGGAGAGATCCATCAGAACAAACCTACACTTCCAACTTACCATTTCTCAGAGAGAACTACCTACTCATGTGTTGAGGCCAAGATATTCCATTCCTACCATATGAATCTTGATCTCTAGCCTTCCCCAAGTTACTTTCCACTCAAATCTTCTTTCCACCAGATCCAAATCCTATGAGAGAGAGTTGATTGTTGGGGAGACTATCATTTGAAGCACAAGAGCAAGGAGTTCATCATCAATGCACCATTTGTTACTTCTTATAGAGTGGTGTCTCCTAGATTGGCTAGGTGTCACTTGGGAGCCACTGACAAGATTGTGGAGTTGAACCAAGGAGTTTGTAAGGGCAAGGAGATCGCCTACTTCGTGAAGATCTACCGCCAGTGAGGCAAGTCCTTCATGGGCGACGGCCATGGTGGGATAGACAAGGTTGCTTCTTCGTGGACCCTTCTTGGGTGGAGCCCTCCATGGACTCGCGCAACCGTTACCCTTCGTGGGTTGAAGTCTCCATCAACGTGGATGTACTATAGCACCACCTATCGGAACCATGGCTCAAAAATCACTGTGTCTCCAAATTGCGTTTGAAATCTCGAAACCCTTCCCTTTACATTCTTGCAAGTTGCATGCTTTAATTTCCGCTGCTCATATACTCTTTGCATGCTTGCTTGAATTGTGTGAAGATTGTTTGACTTGTGCAAAGATAGCTAAAATCTGCCAAAGACTAAAATTGGGAAAAGGTTAAGTTTTTAATTGGTCAAGTAGTCTAATCACCCCCCCTATAGACATACTTCAAGGTCCTACAAGTGGTATCAGAGCCTTGGTGTCCATTTGCTTTGATTTACATAGCTTTTGGTGGTCATAGCCTTGGTTTCACAACCTAGAAGAGTATGGCGTCTAGCGAGGGAAATTATCACTGTAGAGGTCCTTACTTTGATGGAACTAATTTTGCTAGTTGGAAGCACAAGATGAAAATGCATATTCTCGGACATAACCCTGCCGTTTGGGCTATTGTGTGTATTGGCTTGCAAGGTGAATTCTTTGATGGGAGAGAACCAAACCGTGAAGCTAGTGCGGATGAATTGAAGATGCTGCAATACAACGCTCAAGCTTGTGATATCCTCTTCAACGGATTATGCCCTGAAGAATTCGACAAAATCAGCCATCTTGAGAATGCAAAGGAAATTTGGGATACTTTGATTGATATGCATCAAGGTACCGACTCCGTCAACGAATCCAAGTTGGATGTGCTCCAAAGTCATCTTGACAAGTTCAAAATGAAGGATGGTGAAGGTGTCGCTGAAATGTACTCTAGGCTTGCTCTTATCACAAATGAGATTGCTGTCTTAGGAAGTGAAGAGATGACCGACATATTCATCATCAAGAAGATCCTAAGAGCATTGGATGGAAAGTATGATACCGTGTGCACATTGATTCAAATGATGCCCGATTACAATAATCTCAAGCCAACGGAAGTCATTGGTAGAATCGTTGCTCATGAGATGTCACTCAAGGATAAAGAGGAACTTCACAACAAGTCAAGTGGTGCTTACAAAGCCTCATGTGAAGCTCCTACATCATCAAGTGATAAACAAATCTTCAATGAAGAATTGACCTTAATGGTGAAGAATTTCAACAAATTCTACAAGAGTAGAAGCAAAGAAAGAAGCTCTAAGTCAAGGTCCTACAATGACAAAAGATCTTCCAGTCGAGAGCACAATTGCTACAATTGTGGGAGACCCGGACACTATTCCAATGAGTGTACGGCACCCTACAAGAGAAGAGAAGATTATCCCAAGATAAGAAGTAGAAGAGAAGAATCACCACCAAGAGAGAGAAGGAGTAGAGATGATCGTTATGAACGAAGAACATCCCGGAGAAGCAAGGATTCAGAAAGGAAGGACAAGTCATCAAAGAGCTACACAAAACAAAGACACCAAGCTCATGTTGGTGAATGGGTATCCGGTTCCGACTCTGATCATCACTCCGAGAGAATCTATCACTCCGACTCCGAACATACTCAAGATGAAGGTGTTGCCGGTCTAGCACTTGTGTTAACCAACTCCTACGACATATTTGATTCACCAAATGAAGGAATTGGAAGATGCTTCATGGCTAAAGGCCCCAAGGTAACTCATCCCGAGTATGTTGATTTCAATAGTGATGAAGATGACTTGTTAGGTGATGATGATTTACTTATTGACAACTCTAGTGATGAATACTATGATGAAACGTCAATTAATCATGCTAAACAAGATAAAACGAATGACGGTGATAAGGAGAAGATTGAGCTTTTAACTAAAGAACTAAACACTCTTAAGTTAGCTCATGAAACTATCTTAGGGGATCATCGATAACTTTTGAGGACTCATGAGAAGTTACGCTTTGAAAAGCTCAATCTTGAGCAAGAGCATGAGTTCTTAAAGGCAATCAATGATGATCTTCGCAAGAAAAGTTCTTCTTACATTGCCAAGCGTTTACTCTTATCTACTTACATGCCTCAAGTCAAGTCTAGTAACAATAACAAGAAGGATTCTTCCTCTAGTAGTAGTAACAATAATAATGCTAAATCCAATATTGTTGCTTCTAGTAGTTCTCTTGATTCCACTAATGATTCTCTTAGCCAAGTTACGCTTGAGCAAGAAAATATCTTATTGAATGGAATTATAGAGAAAGGTGTTTACAAAAGCCTTGCCGGGAGTAAGCAATTCGAGGAAATTGTACGCAAGCAAGGAAGGCACCGGAAGAATCAAGGTGTTGGTTTTGAACGAAAGTTCAATGCCAATGGAGTTGAGTGGGAAGAAGATCAATACCCCAAGACGAAGTTTTTTCCTCAACAAGAGAAGTATGATCCCACTTCCTTCAAGGGAACACAAGCACAAGATGATCTTCCATCACAAGACCACAAGAACAAAGGCAAGGGCAAGCTTCAAGAGGAGATTGATGCATTTGAAGAAGCACCTAAGGCCTTGGTCAAGTGGGTTCCCAAGACTACGTCAAGTTCTACTTCATCAAGTACAACTACAACTCCAAGGATTCCCATCAAGATGATGTGGATCCCTAAGAAGAAGAACAAGAGAGTTCTTGAGGGTGACTCCGCCAACATTCTTCACTCATATCATTATGGCAAGGACAAGTGCAATCAACTTCCATATCTGGCACTAGTTCAAGGAGTCACAAACCCTCATGTTGGTAAGGCAAGGGACAAGGTAACCTAATGCTTTCATGGACATCATCTTGTGTGTGCATCACTCTATGTCTATGGATATTCTTGTTTGTTCCTTGTGGGACTAACCCATGTAGGTACTGAAAGTGCAACTCACTCCAAAGGATTGCTCCAAATGATCTACATCAAAATTAAGCATCCACATCTTCAACACCTACATGAAGTCATCATCGACAAAACCCAAGGTTAGTTCATCCCTCTAAGGGGGGATCTCACATCTAGGGGGAGCTTAACTCTAAGAATTGAGTCAAAGCAACTCTAATGATGTGAACACATCAATGCATTATGTAAAAGTGGTAACCCCACTTGAGCTTAAACGATGAGTATGACCTATGATCAAATGTTCTCATTTGACTCCTAAGTCAATATACTCATATATAGATGACCTAGTCATCGCCAACTGTTTGATAGATGCTAGAATTGGTTGTGCATGCTTTGCCACATATTTCATTTGCCATCTTATTGTGTGAGCATGTTGGTTGCATATTTAACTCATTCGAGGACATCCACTTGTTGCTTTGATTGATTGGATTCTTTTTCTTTTGCCAAGTGGATGGACAAGAATGCCTAAGAACCTTCTCTAGCTATCTATGCTTTTCTTGTCTCAAACTCTATTCATGCTACATCACAAAATTTGATCAAGTCAGATTTGAATCACTCTGTGTGAGGAGCACTTGGAGTCCCCGACTCGTCATAGACTTAAACTTCCAAAACTTCTTTGTGTGTTTCGATCTGACCGATTCTTCCATTTCGGTCATACCGAGATCACTAAGTCGATCTAGGTTTTCAATCTCGGTGCAACCGATTCGAACTTTTCGGTCTCACCGAGTTGCTGTAACTATCAACAGTTATGCTTCTCGGTGCCACCGAGTTGTTCAACTCGGTCACACCGACAGTGTCGGGCTATATATACACACGGGCAAAATTTTGGAAAACTTTCTCCAAACCTCTCACCCGCGCATAGCTCGCTCTGCCTTCTAGGTCTCCGAATCATCTACTTCGTCGCCAGCCACCTCCTGTCGCTGGTCTCCATCGCCGTCAACGGAATTCATCCCCGCCGTTGCCGCCATAGCGAGTTCATCGCCGAATTAGGGTATGAAATCGATCATAGTGCTATCCTCGTCTGATTCTCAGCATATTGTGTACATTATGATTCTTGCCACGATTGAAACACATCTATCCAGTCAAAACAATCCGTAGAATAGATGTGATTTGAAAATTTAGGGTTAGGTTTCCGCCGAAACCATCTCGGACCCAACGAGTTGAAAAACTCGGTCCCACCGAGTCGGCTAACGCCATTGCACTAGTAACTCTCAGTCTGATTGAGAATTGCTAATCGGTGTGACCGACTTTAGGACTCAGTGAAACCCTAGCAGTCTCGGTGCCACCAAACTGTGACTCGGTCTGACCGAGATCACTAGTTTAGGTTCCAAAACTGCTTTGGTATCACCGAGTTTGAAAATCGGTTGATCCGAAATGCTTTCTGTGAAAAAATAAAACTAAGTTTTTGAATCATTCTTTTGCAAAAATCTCTGCATTTTGTGATGCTCATCCATTCTGTCTCATCCATAACTATTCACAGGGTCAGCAGTCAAAGTTCTCAACATGTCAGACCAAAGTGATAGCCAGAACAGGGAAGAAGAGCAGATTCACATGAGTGAGGGCACTAGTCCCTCCAGTTCCTCAGATGAAGGCAGCAGAAGTACTCCTAGCAATTTGCCCAAAGCAGCCACAAGAGCAAGAAGGAAGAGAACCTCAGACTCAGAGGATGAGGACTATGTGGCAGCTAAAGATGAGGCTACTTCCAAGAAAGTAGTGCTCAAAAAGGAGTATGGCTCAGCTAAGACCACAAAGCCTGGACTGAATAGGAAGGTCCCTGCCAAGAGGACACCTATGCTGAAGGTCAGAGGATCAACACAAGAACCAGAGAAACCTAATCCCAAGGAGCTAGCTACAGAAGGAAAGAAGAGAAAGGAAAGGGTCAGAAAGACCATGGCCAGAGTTGTTGGACAACCTTCCATGATGGAAGAAGAGGTTGTTGCACCAGCACCCAAGGCACAGAAGCTGGTGGGTGATGCCATAAGGTCAGGGGCTGCATCATCAAAGCCCAAAGAAGCACCCAAAGCTGCCTCCAAGGCCAAATCTGCACCTAAAAGGAATACCAGGAGTATACCAGCTGCTGAGAAGAACAAGGCCTCATTGCCTGAAGTTGCTGCTGAGGAACATGATGAAGGACAAGTCCTAAGGAAGCTCAAACCCAAGATTCCAGACCACAACGATGCTCATCTAGTGGCTAAAAATATGAAGCTGAGGAAGGATGCAGGGCTCAGGCAGTGGAGATTGTCTGATCCATACGCAATCAGGAGAAGAACTGTTGTAGATTACAGGTTCCACACTAAGGAACAGCAGGACTTCTATGAGACTCTGCTGTTGGATAAGAAGCCCATAGTCTGTGACATGAGGTGGATAGACTGGAAATTCATAAAGGAAAATGAGGATCACTATCTAGGAGTATATGACAGCTTTAAGGCTTGTGGAGTTGATGAGTTTGTTGGACAGAAGTTCACAAACTGGAATGATGAGCTAGTTATGCAATTCTACTCCACAGCTCATTTTTATCCTGATGGCAGAATTGTCTGGATGTCTGAAGGTACAAGGTACCAATCAACTATTGAGGAATGGGCCAATCTGATTAATGCCCCATAGGAGAAGGAAGATGACTTGGATGTCTACTCTAAGAAGAAGAAGGATCACAATTCCATGTCCCATATGTACAAGGAGATCCCAGACAAGGCCCTTGAAACTTTCAAGTTTGGGTCTGTCCACTTTCTTCTGTTAGGGCTGCCAACAACCAACTGGATTCTTAGGCACACTCTCTTGCCCAAGTCAGGTGACCACAACATGATCAGAGGGCATGCAATTAATATGCTTCACATTTTTTATGTGCCACAGAGATTCAAGGTCATGAGCCTCATAGTTGAGACTATCAAGAGGACAGCAGCAGACCAAAAGAGAAGTTGTGGGTATGCCCCACAAATCCAGGAGCTGATCAACTCAAAGATGGGCACAGGAAAATATCTGTTGGATAAGGAACACTTTGTTGTCTATCTAGACTTTGAGGACAATCAAGTTGTGATGAATGAGAATGAACCATCATCAGTGCAAGCTCAAGAGAAGAAGGAGAAAGCAAAGAAGGAGAATGTTGCCAAGATGCCAACTCTAGAGGAGGCATCTGAATACTTTTTGAAGAGCAAGCAGGACCAACTTGGTTACTTAATAGCATCAACTCTGAGGATTGAGAAGGGGTTGGCCACCCTAACTCAAAACCAGGAGAGCCTGGAAAGAATCATGGAACAAAAATTCTATGATTTAGATGTCAAAGTAACTGAGATTCAGTCAGTTGTGGAGCAGCTACTGGATGACATGCAGGAGAGGAAGGGCAGGACAACTACTGATGCATTTGCCAGAGTGCCTCGAGCTCAGAGATCAGTTGCAGAGCCTGTGACAGACACCAGAGCCACTTCATCTGCACCAACTACAGCTCCAGTGCAACCAGCTCCAGCACCAACTCCTTCAGCTCCATCCACGTCAACTGAAGTCTTCGTCTATGGAGCCATCTCTACACCACCAACTGAAGACCAAGCCTGAGAGACGATATAGTACTATGCATTTTCTAGGAACTTTTTGGTAACTTGTTGCCAAAGGGGGAGAAAAATGTATAGATCATAGGCTTCGAGAGAGAGAGTTTGCTTTTGTTCTCTCTTGTCTTCTTGGTTGAACTTAATTTGCTTTTGCTTGCTTGAGATACTATGCTATTATCTGTGAGACATTGATGATCATGTGTTTGATCATAAGCTACACTTATGCTTGTTAGATGATATTATCTTATTTATCCTTATATGATCATTCACTTTGCTTGGTGATGAGTGCATGTACTCAATCTTTATTATTTTGAGCGCTCCACCAAGATGTATATGACATGGAAGAGTAACCCATGAGCCTAATTCTTTGTGCATTTGCAACCCAAAGCAAATCTTAAACTATGCACAAATTTAGGGGGAGCTCTTGCTTATCACATACTTATCAAAGCGATGATGTTTTTCAATCCTATTATCATTTGTCGAAGCTTTGATCTATATGTTGTCATCAATTACCAAAAAGGGGGAGATTGAAAGTGCAACTATCCCTAGGTGGTTTTGGTAATTCATATCAACATATAGCTCATTGAGCTAATACTATTCCAAGACAAATATTTCAGGAATGCTCAATGAATGGCATGGCATGGATGATGAAAGTGGATCCCTTAAAATATTAAGGACAAAAGGATTGGCTCAAGCTCAAAAGCTCAAGACTCTACATTTTATATTTTAGTGATCCAAGATCACATTGAGTCTATAGGAAAAGCCAATACTATCAAGGAGGGATGAGGTGTTGCTTAATGAGCTTCTTGCTTCAAGTGCTTAGTGATATGCTCCAAAAACCCTCAACTACTTTCTCATATCCACATATGACCTAAACCTAAAGTCAATCGGTCCCACCGATTCTTTCTATCCGGCGCCACCGAGTTCAAATCTCATAGCCACTGCCACAAACCCTAGGCAAATCGGTCTCACCGATAGGGATCTCGGTCTCACCGAGATGGGATTGTAATCTCTCTGTTTCCCTTCGTAACGTTTTGGTATAACCGAAGTGAGCGATCAGTCCCACCGAGATTGCAATGTAAACTCTCTGTTTCCCTTTCGTAACATTTTGGTCTCACCGAAAAGAGCGAATCGGTCCCACCGAGTTTGTGTAATCGGTCTCACCGAGATTACGTTATGCCATAACCCTAACCATATCGGTCCTACCGAGTTGCATGTCGGTCCCACCGAAATCACTAACGGTCACTAGGTTTACTGAATCGGTCCGACCGAGTTTGTTGATTCAGTCCCACCGAGATTGGTAAATTGTGTGTAACGGTTAGATTTTGTGTGGAGGCTATATACACCCCTCCACCTCCTCTTCATTCGTGGAGAGATCCATCAGAACAAACCTACACTTCCAACTTACCATTTCTGAGAGAGAACTACCTACTCATGTGTTGAGGCCAAGATATTCCATTCCTACCATATGAATCTTGATCTCTAGCCTTCCCCAAGTTGCTTTCCACTCAAATCTTCTTTCCACCAGATCAAAATCCTATGAGAGAGAGTTGAGTGTTGGGGAGACTATCATTTGAAGCACAAGAGCAAGGAGTTCATCATCAACGCACCATTTGTTACTTCTTGGAGAGTGATGTCTCCTAGATTGGCTAGGTGTCACTTGGGAGCCTCCGACAAGATTGTGGATTTGAACCAAGGAGTTTGTAAGGACAAGGAGATCGCCTACTTCGTGAAGATCTACTGCTAGTGAGGCAAGTCCTTCGTGGGTGACGGCCATGGTGGCATAGACAAGGTTGCTTCTTCGTGGACCCTTCTTGGGTGGAGCCCTCCATGGACTCGCGCAACCATTACCCTTCGTGGGTTGAAGTCTCCATCAACGTGGATGTACGATAGCACCACCTATCGGAACCACGGCTCAAAAATCACGGTGTCTCCAAATTGCGTTTGAAATCTCCAAACGCTTCCCTTTACATTCTTGCAAGTTGCATGCTTTAATTTCCGCTGCTCATATACTTTTGCATGCTTGCTTGAATTGTGTGAAGATTGCTTGACTTGTGCAAAGATAGCTAAAATCTGCCAAAGACTAAAATTGGGAAAAGGTTAAGTTTTTAATTGGTCAAGTAGTCTAAACACCCCCCCCTCTAGACATACTTCAAGGTCCTACACCCATGATTGCAAGTTGAAGAACGGAAAGTAAATTGCATGCAAGGGACTCAACAAGCATGACTTTCTCGATCATGAGATCATGAGAAATGACAACCTTGCCAAGACCCAATACCTTAGAAGACGAGGCATCACCCCACTCGACATTGATGGGCATAGATGAGACCTTGTGCACGTCCACCACCAAGTCCTTGCTCCCGATGATATGATTTGTGGCTCCACTATCGAGCAACCATGACCCCCCACCGGAAGCAAACATCTACAAGAGATCAATGCTTGGTTTTAGGTACCCATTTAGTAATGGGTCCTTTGATGTTAGTAACAAGGGTGTTAGGAAGCCAAATAGACCATCCAATTTACTCATAAGGAGAACCAACAAATTTGGCATACACATGCCCATCACTAGCACGGCATAGCACATAAGAGGGGTTAAAGTCGCCGGCTTTGTTGGAAGGAGTGGCAATGCCCTTCTTGACACCACCACCCTTGACATTGTTCTTCTTCTTCTCCTTAGGAGCATCCTCTCCCTCCTTCACAAAAGTTTGCTTGAGAGGAAGAGGTTGTTTGGCCTTGTCATTCTTCTTCTTGTTCTTGGACTTGGGTAGCAACCCAATTCCCTCCTTGCCCATGACTTCCTTTTGATTGCTCAAAAGATCGTTGAGGTTCTTCTCACCTTGTAGGCAAGACACAAGACCTTTCTCAAGTTGCTCCTTCAACTTGGCATTCTCCTCCACAAGATGCACATGCTCACAACACGAGTTAGTAGCATTTGCATTATCAATTAAGACCATATAAGGAAAAGTGGCTTTCTCCTTGGTTAGCTTCACTTGGAGTTGATCATGAGACTCCTTGAGGCTCACATGAGCACCCTTCAAGGCCTTGTGAGCCTTGTCAAGTATCTCAAACTCCTCCTTGAGTCTAGCATGGTCAACCCCAAGTTTAGCCTTCTCGGAATTGAGCACACAGGATACAACAAGAGCATGATCAAGATATTTCTTTAATTTAGCATGGTCATCATTGTGTGACTCCTCAAGAGCCAAACGATAACCACACTCTTCCTCAAGCGCATTAGAGAGATCCAATATATCATCGGCATAGTCACGACTATGACCTTCCATCTTAGAGATGGTTTCTTCGTGAGCCTCGATCATGTCATTGGCTTCACCAAGTTGTTCCAAGAGAGCAACAAAGTGCTTCTTGGATTTACCCTTGAGCTTACTCATGAAAGACTCAAACTCATTCACTTCCTCATTAGACCCATCACCTTCATCAATGCAATCCGTCAAGGAAGGATTAGTAATGATGGTAGTTTTTATGTTGGGGGTTACCTTGTTTGTGGCTTTGGCCATGAGGCACTTGGTGGTGATATTCTCGTTGGGTGAGTCGAAGAGAGACACCCATGGAGTGGTGGCAATGGCAACGGAGGCCATGGACATTGCCTCACCGTCTTCATCATCATCATCATCCACATTGTACTCTTCTTGAGCCACCAACCCCTTGGAAGGAGTCTTCTTGGTGAAGTTGCTCTTTTTGGGGAAGGACTTGGCTTTGTCTTTTCGTATAAGCTTGCCACCGTTGTCTTCTCGCTTCTTGTAAGGGCACTCCGCAACAAAGTGGCTCACATTACCACAATTGTAGCATGTCCTGACATGTTGCTTTCCCTTGATGCCACTTGAGTTGTTCTTGTTGAAGTTGGGTCTTGAGTTCTTGTTGCTCCAAAATTGCCTTGAAGTGAGAGCCATGTGCTCATGGTAATCATATTTTGTATCTTCGGGGTTGCTCTCCTCATCTTCCTCTTCATCCTCTTCTTCCACACTTGCCTTGGCCTTCAAAGCTAGGTTGTGTTTCTTCGCCCGTTGGGAGCGCATCACCGCATTGTCAGCGGTCTTGTCCAAGATTCTCATAGCAACAAACTCATCCAACACTTCACTTGAGGACAAGGTATGGAAGTCCAGCCTTTGACGGATGACATGGCCTTGTGGTAGGGCATCATGGCCTTCAGAAACTTGTGCTTGATCCAATTGTCATCCGTATCCTTGCTCCCATGATCTCGGAGTGAGAGCGTGAGAGTGGTTAATCTCCGGTAGAGCTCACGAGGTTCTTCATCTTCATTCATCACAAACTCATCGGCTTCATCTTGCACCACTTCATAGTTTGAGCGTTGTATGCTTGTGTTTCCCTTGTAAATGGAAACAACATGTTCCCATGCTTCCTTGGCCACGGTGAAGGGCCAGAGATGAGCAATATCTTCGGGTGGAATTGCATCTTGAATAATGAAGAGAGCGGACTCGTTGAATTGATTATCCACGGCTTCTCTAGGGGTGAAGTTGCTTGGATCATGCAGGTAGAAACCTTGCTCAATAATTCTCCAAAGATTAGTGTTACTATGATTTAAATGACGTTTAAAGCGGTAGACCCAAGAGGCAAAATCCTCATTTTTTATGAACTTAGGGGGAGGACCAACATGATTCAAATGAGTGGAGGGAACCGGTCCTCCATATGTAAGAGGTGGTTCAACATGGGCAAAGATGTTGTTTCCACTTCTACCACTAGGCAAGGGAATTTTATCACTAGAAGCTTCCCCCTTATCGGAGTTAGCATCTGCCACCTTGTTAGTGGGAGCGACCACTTCCAACGGTGCGGTGGATAACTTAAGACCATCAAGAAACTAGTTGAACATGCCTTTGACCTCGGTCGTCATGGAGGTTTTCAATGTTTCCAAAGCCGCATTGAATTCCTCATGTGAGACCGAGGATCCCCCATCGATCGTAGACAAAGAAGGATTCACACCGGGGTGCTCCTCCTCACCGTCTATGGTGTCAACCATACTCTTAGGATGGAAAAGTCCTTAATAAAGAGACGAGGCTCTGATACCAATTGAAAAGGATCGATATAGTTGACTAGAGGGGGGTGAATAGGCAACTAACAATTTTTAGCTTTTCTTTACCAAATTAAACTTTGCATCAGGTTGTTTAGATATGCAACTAGGTGAGCAACCTACATGATGCAACAACAACAACAAGCACACAAGCAAGCGAGGGATAGAACACAAAATAAGCTTGCACAATTAAAGGTGAGAGATAACCAAAAGTGGAGTCAATGGAGACAAAGATATGTTATCGAAGTTCCTTCCCTTTGAGTGGAAGTACGTCTCTGTTGGAGCGGTGTGGAGGCACAATGCTCCCCAAGAAGCCACTAGGGCCACTGTATTCTCCTCACACCCTCACACAATGCGAGATGCCGTGATTCCACTATTGGTACCCTTGGAGGCGGCGACCGAACCTTTACAAACAAGGTTGGGGCAATCTCCACAACTTAATTGGAGGCTCCCAACGACACCATGAAGCTTCAACACAATGGACTATGGCTCCGCGGTGACCTTAGCCGTCTAGGGTGCTCAAACACCCAAGAGTAACAAGATCCGTAAGGGATTAGTGGGGGGATGAAATTTCTCTTGGTGGAAGTGTAGATCGAGGCCTTCTCAACCAATCCCTAGAGAATCAACAAGTATAATTGGATAGGGAGAGAGATCGGGTGAAAATAGAGCTTAGAGCAACAATGGAGCTTAGGGATGGAAGAGGTAGTCAAATCGGAGAAGAAGACTCCCCTTATATAGTGATAGGATAAATCCAACTGTTACCCACTTATCCAGCCCGCGACATACAATATTACCGTGTTGGCAATATGCCCTAGAGGCAATAATAAAATGGTTATTATTGTATTTCCTTGTTCATGATAATTGTCTATTATTCATGCTATGATTGTATTGACAAGAAACCGCAATACATGTGTGAATACATAGACCACAACATGTCCCTAGTGAGCCTCTAGTTGACTAGCTTGTTGATCAACAGATGGTCATGGTTTCCTGAACATGGACACTGGATGTCATTGATAATGGGATCACATCATTAGGAGAATGATATGATGGACAAGACCCAATCCTAAGCCTAGCACAAGATCGTGTAGTTCGTATGCTAAAGCTTTTCTAAATGTCAAGTATCTTTTCCTTAGACCATGAGATTGTGCAACTCCCGGATACCGTAGGAATGCTTTGGGTGTACCAAACATCACAACGTAACTGGGTGGCTATAAAGGTGCACAACGGGTATCTCCGAAAGTGTCTGTTGGGTTGGCACGAATCGAGACTGGGATTTGTCACTCCGTGTGACGGAGAGGTGTCTCTGGGCCCACTCGGTAGGACATCATCATAATGTGCACAATGTGATCAAGGAGTTGATCGCGTGATGATGTGTTATGGAACGAGTAAAGAGACTTGCCGGTAACGAGATTGAACAAGGTATCGGGATACCGACGATCGAATCTCGGGCAAGTACTATACCGCTAGACAAAGGGAATTGTATACGGGATTGATTGAATCCTTGACATCGTGATTCATCCGATGAGATCATCGTGGAACATGTGGGAGCTGTCGGTGTCAAAACCGGCGGATCTCGGGTAGGGGGTCCCGAACTGTGCGTCTAGGCGGATGGTAACAGGAGACAAGGGACACGATGTTTTTACCCAGGTTTGGGCCCTCTCGGTGGAGGTAAAACCCTACTCCTGCTTGATTAATATTGATGGTATGTGTATTACAATAGTTGATCTACCACGAGATCAGAGAGTCTAAACCCTAGAAGCTAGCCTATGGTATGATTGTTGTTTGTCCTACCGACTAAAACTCTCCGGTTTATATAGACACTGGAGAGGGCTAGGGTTACACAGAGTCGGTTACAATGGGAGGAGATCTTCATATCGTATCGCCAAGCTTGCCTTCCACGCCAAGGAAAGTCCCATCCGGACACGGGACGGAGTCTTCAATATTGTATCTTCATAGTCCGGGAGTCCGGCCAAAGGTCATAGTCCGGCCATCCGGACACCCCCTAATCCAGGACTCCCTCAGTAGCCCCTGAACCAGGCTTCAATATCGACGAGTCCGGCGCGCAAATTGTCTTCGGCATTTCAAGGCGGGTTCCTCCTCCGAATACTTCACAGAAGAAGTTTGAACACAAGGATAGTGTCCGGCTCTGCAAAAATAAGTTCCACATGCCACCGTAGAGAGAATAATATTTACACAAATCTAATCTGCTGACGCATCCCGTGGTGTGACATCATGCCACGGCCAAGCCTTTATTCATTTTACCGTTCCACCTCAGCGCGTTTAGCGAGGCGGTTTCCTTGGCATGTCTTGTCGAAGCAGAGATCGTGTCCCCTTATTCCGGGATTCTCATCAATACGGGCGTGGGTAACCCAACTATGCCTTTTGGTATGACTCTCTAATTGAAAGCGAGTCCCACATGGTTACGGGGAGGGCTCTTGGTATCCAACTCCTTTATAAAGAGACCAAGGCTCGATTCCCCCTTCTTTCAATCCAATCGAAGCCGTCCCTCGCCTCGAGTTCCAACACTCAAGGTTTCCAGTTTTAGGCGCTTCGGACCTCCGACCATGTCCGGCTCCAACCTTCAAGGCCAGTGGGTGCCTTCCTTCGTTATGGAAGAAGACGTGCGAAAGCTGAGAGATGCCAGATATCTAACCGGCGAAATCTCGCACATGCTGCCTACTCAAGGGCAAGCCATTCCTTCTCCTCAGCCCGGTGAGCGCGTGGTGTTCACATCTCACTTCCTTCGGGGGTTAGGTTTCCCGATTGATCCCTTTGTGAGGGGGCTGATGTTCTATTACGGGCTGGAATTTCACGACCTAGCTCCGGAGTCCATCCTCCAAATTTATCATTTATCGTAGTGTGCGAAGCCTTCCTCCATATTACCCCTCACTTCGGATTGTGGCTTAAAACCTTCAAAGTAGAGCCGAAGATGATCGAGGGGCAGCACGCAGAGTGCGGAGGAGCTATCATAAGCAAGATAGCCGGCGCTCCATGGCTCGAGGGCACTTTCCAAGAAGAGTTCGGCTTATGGCAACGGGACTGGTTTTATATCACAGCCCCCAGGGGCACCACATAGGTGGCGCCTCCTGCTTTTCGCTCGGGTCCCCCACCACGGCGAGCGTCATGGGTCAACGAAGGGCTTATCTGGGGGCCGTCTAAAGATGTGCCCCTACTGCAGGACCGCATCCGAGATCTCCTAGAAAGAGATACTAACCTGACCGTAGTGGTGCAAGTTATGCTGATTCGTCGCACGCTGTCCTGCAAACGTCGCCCTCTCCGCCTGTGGGAATTTAATCCGGAGGGATCACAAGTCCTCCAACATTTTATGAGCGCAACGCCCATGGAGATGTACAAATTGTTCTTCGGACCACAAGCAAGGTGTCCGGACTTATCCGAGGATGCAGGTCTGAGCTGCAATCGTCAGAATGTTAAAGTAAGTAGCTCCATATTTGGACACACCATCCGTATTTTTATCATAAAGTGGCCCTTTAACAGAGCTATCCTTTGAACAGGAGTGGATAGCGAAGGCAAAGCTTATCAGGTGTCCAGCCCCCCTGCCCGAGACCGCGCCGGATCCCGTGTTAACCAGGATGCTGCAGATTATGCCTTCGGCAGAGGGCGAAGAGGGGAACCAAGGAGCTACCGCTTCCTCGAAGGAGACTGTCAAGAAGGGAGGAATCGATAATTCCCCCAACCTGGGAAAGAAAAGGAGTGCCTCTGAAGACCCGGAGGAGATGACCTTGAAACGGGGGAAGAAATCTTTGTCAGAGGATCCGGCGCCGGAGACTATCCCGGATGCATTGCGCCCTCAAAGGGATCAACTTTCCTCCGAGCCGTAAGTAAAGAGAGGGGCTCAAAAAATTAGTGGCATCCCTGTTTTATTTCTGAGGAAGATAACTGAAATATTACCTTGCAGTTCGGATCTCAACCCTTCTTAGCAGAGCTCGTCTTCAGGGGACCTCCGTCCGGAGATGATAGAGAGCGAAACGCCCCCCCCCCCAAGCTGCACCAACTTACGAGGCAGGCGACCCGGAGGTGTAGTCCCGGCGGGTTTCTCCAAGTCTGGATCCTGAAAAAGGTCATCGGGCTAGTCCAGTGCCCTCTGGTGCGCGGTCAGAGAGGCTGAGGGATCTGCTTGGGCGTGCATCCGTCTCAGAAGAACACCGTATGTTAATGAACATGGTGATAGGAAGCATTGCATCCGCGGAAAGCGGATTGTACGAGGCCGCCAGGATTTTATTGATAGGCTTTGAGGTACGCGAAAAGGTGTACCTATTGGTAGAGCCGCATAGAATGCGCCCTGTATAAATAGTAGCCCCTGAAACTCTGTGTGTCGTCAAGAGTGATGGCGCACAGAGGATCAAAATCCCAAGTATAAAATGTTACCTTTTATGAAGGTGGCGAGGAGTTTGGTGGCTAGCCGGACTGATGAATCTGCCGAGTTAAAGCGGCAACTGGACATGGCAGATGCCGACATTGCGCTTGTAAATAAGCGGCTAGACGAGGCACAAGGTATACTCCACAGATATCTGATAAGAGGAGTTCGGTGCTCGTTTCTTACAATATATATATATATATATATATATATATATATGCTTATTGCAGATAGTGTTGCTTCTGTGGAGAATCTTCGGGCGGAACTTTCCCAAGCCAAGGAGCAAGCAAGAAAAAGTGATGCGGCTGCCGTTAAAGCGGCTGAAGAGCTGAAAGCCGAACAGGATGCTCACTGCCAGAGTAAGAAGGCAATAGCCAAGATGGCTGTAAAATTGAAGGATGCTGCCGATCGCTGTAAATTTCTCGAACAAGAAGAAAGGGCGGCTCAGAAGGACCTTGAGAAGATCACTACCGAGGCCAAGGATGCTCGCTCTGTGATGAGAGCTATGAAGGAGGAGCTGCGTCAAGCTGGAGATATCACGGCTGGAAAGCCCTATATGCTGCGGATGAAGTTCGGGGATCCTAGGTATGCTCCGCTAGACCGGCAGTGGAGTGCGGAAAACACTTATCTGGATGTGGCAGCGAGTGCGGCGGACGCAATCGAACACTTCCGAGGTCGAGGCGACCATAAGTTGGAAGAACTGTTTTGGTCGCAATTCCACAAGCCAGAGCGCCCACTTTCGGTACCCGACCGTTTGGCCGCCTTTGCGGAGCTGAACAGGTTATCCGGACTCGCCATGAAGTATGTCACGAGTCGTTTGTGGCCGGGGGAGCCAGAGCCGAAAAGTTACTTTGGATTGGTGCAGCAGTTCCTTGGTTTTGTGCCGCATGTCGATGCAATGAAGAGGTTGGCGTGTATAAAGGGTGCACAAATGGCTCTTGCCATGTCAAGACATACTGGGCGGATATGCAGGCCAGTGTTGTCGCATCCCAGGATCCGGATGAAGGCCGGGTGTCTGCCAAGCACTACCTTGAGGAAGTTCTTTCGGGCGCTCGTTTAATAGAAGCGCAGTGCTCGAAGGATGTTTTGTTCGAATAGCAGGTGCTATTGTAAAAGAAATATTTTGATGGAATATAAAATCTTTTTATACTTGTGGTTGCAAGAATTATAACACCTCCTGTGCGGCCGTTAATGTATATGTGTATATAACCTGAAAGATGGCAGTCGTTGGCTTCAGCCCCCACGCATATAATGCGGGGGTGTTCGCAAAAAATGCACTTTTCACACTTAATCCAACGTCTTGGTCCTACAAAGGAGGTGATAGCACGGCGAACGAGGCAACCAGACTATAATGCTTTATCACTTTCACTTAGCCATAGGAGTTTGACATTGGGGCTACTCAATAGCCCCTGGAGGCACCGTGCTCTCCCGTATCCGGGGCGCGTGTGTGCCTGACCGGGAAGCAGTCCTTCGCTAATGCGGAGGAATCCTAGAGATTTTGAGAGTCATCGAGTGGCTGACCAGTCTCTTGCTATATCATGATAGTCAGTTTTCGGCTTTCTCTACTGAGGTGCTTGCCTGGCCGAACCAGGGCACAATCGCAGTAGTTCTCTTGGTGCCGCGTTAGCCGATATAACGGAACATAAGGCAGCAAAACACAGGAGCCGGGCAAACCCAACATTTGACCAAAGACATGATTCGGAGATGATGCATATAAGGTCTAACTCGCGATGCCGAACACTCCCTAAGGTATTCGGTCTTTATGAAGACGGGCCGAAACAGAGCCCTCGATAAAAAAGCCCCTGGTGTCCAGGTACGCGCAAAATTCTGGCGTGGCCATATGCCAAAACGCCAGCCTCCTCCTCGGTTATGGCGAAAACCAGGGGATGTTTTCAACAAGAGACAATAAAAAAGGTTTACGCAGGGTCTTAATCTGAAAAGAATCCTTGGAACGGGTCCCTACTGCACATCTGCGCATGTGTCTCCGTTGTGCCGTATCCTGGACGAGCGTAGCACGGTGTTCGTCTGCGAAAAAGAGGAACTTTAGTAAATAGTCGTGCGAGAAATCTATATTAGAATGAACAAAACATAGTTGGAGCAAGAAGGAAGCCGCATTGTCTCCTGGCGTAAACACGTGGAGCCCCTTGTACAGGGTTATGCGGCTATTAAGTCCATGATTGTTGACGTCGGACTCGTCCAGCCGTGTCCGGAATAGTAGGGCTAGATTAGTGTGCGGCTGTCCAGGCGGCCGCACCCTTACCCGTACTTTGGGGGTCAATTGTCATTCCCCTGTGATGAGATGACGCCTCGTGGGCCGGGCATTTTAAGTGTTAGGGATGCGTAAGTATTGCATTAAAGCGGGCGAAAGCTTCACGTCCCAGTAGCGCTTAATAGCGACTTACGAATGGGGTGAGGTGGAAGGTTAGCTTTTCGCTACGGAAGTTGTCGGGTGTGCCGAACTTGACTTCTAACGAAAGGGAACCCATACTCTGGGTATCTGGACCCGGCGTGGCTCCTCGAAAGGAAGTTTTTCCACGGTGGATTAGCGATGGGTTTACACCTAGCTTGTGGATTGTGTCTTGATATAACAGGTTTAAGTCACTGCCGCTGTCCATGAGGACTCATGTAAATTGTAGTCCGTCAATAACCGGATTCAAGACCAAGGCAGTCCAGCCTGCGTTCCGGGCTCCTTTGGAGTAATCCCGATGATCAAAGGTGATTGGTTGTAACATCTAGTGGTGGTGCTCCTCTGGGGCTGGCCGTGTGGCACGTGTCTTTATAAGCACCATTCTGTTTTGCCCTTTTGTCATATGAAGTGAATTTACTGTTTTGACTTCTTGTGGGAACTTCTTTTGTTCTCCGGTGTTCTGCTTGTGGGGTGCATCGTCATCCTCGCTTGGTGTATCGAGCCCCTTGTGTTCGGCATTAAGTTTGCCGGACTGCTTGAAAACCCAACAATCTCTGTGGGTATGATTTGCAGGTCTCCCGGGGGTGCTGTGGATTTGACATATTTTGTCCATGATTTTGTTGAGGTTGGACAGCTCGTCCCTGTCATCTTTGGGTGGCGGCTTTTTTTGATTTTGCCGAGAGCTTTTGAATCCGGCATTGACTACCGTGCTCGTTGGGCTGCTATCCTTGATTAGGCGATGTTCTTTGTTACGGCGCGGTTTCCCGTTTCCATCTCTGGGTTCGGATGTACTCGGGTCACTAGTGCTGCTTCTTGCCAACCAGCTATCCTCTCCTGCGCAAAAGCGGGTCATGAGGCTTGTTAATGCGGCCATCGTTCTTGGCTTTTCTTGGCCGAGGTGTCTGGCGAGCCATTCGTCTCGGACTCTATGCTTGAAAGCTGCTAGGGCCTCAACGTCCGGATAGTCGACTATCTGATTCTTTTTAGTGAGGAGTCTGTTCCAGAGTTTCCGGGCTGACTCTCCGGGTTGCTGAGTTATATGACTCAGATCATCTGCATCCGGAGGTCGGACATAGGTCCCTTGAAAATTTGCCCGGAAAGCCTCCTCGAGCGCTTCCCAACTTCCCATGGTGTTTTCGGGGAGGCTTTTAAGCCAGTGCCGGGCTGGCCCTTTGAGCTTTAGGGGTAAGTATTTGATGGCGTGGAGGTCATCTCCTCTGGCCATGTGTATGTGGAGGATATAATCCTCGATCCAGACTCCGGGGTCTGTTGTTCCATCGTATGCTTCTATGTTCACGGGCTTGAATCCCACTGGAAATTCATGATCCACCACCTCATCGGTAAAACATAGGGGATGTGCGGCGCCCCTGTATGTGGGTGTGCCGCGATGTTCAGGTATTTTCTGCATTGCATTGCTCGCTTGAGCTTGCTTTCTTGGCCCATAGATGGATCTGGTTGGGCCGGTTGTTTGATGCGAATCCTTAGGCGGATCGCGCGCCGTATTGAGTGCGGCGCCCTTTATCGCTTTAGATCTATCGTTGGGTCGTCTATCCGACCTGGTGGCTTCCTTGTTTTTTGATTGTGGGGTCTTTATGGCCTCTTCGTCAAATTCCAGTAGTAGTTTCCGCTTAGGATAGCACTTTGTGTGACGACTATTGTCGTACTTGTGTGCGTGTGACGCCCGGGTAATCAAGCTACAGTAACCCTCTGGTAATGATGTCACGTCACCTCATTTACAGTTGCTAATCTCGAGTTAGTTCGAAACCGATTCAAATTCTAATTCAAAATAGGCAAACAATAAAAGTTTTCAAATATTAAAACTAAAATGTTCGGAGTGAACCAAATATTGCATAGATAATTATGGTGGAGAAACCACACTTTTATAAAATGTTTAAATACTGTTAAATGAATAAAGGAGTAGCTAAAACAACTAGATAAGTGCCTTTTGAATTTTATAAAATACTAAACTATTTTATTTGGGGGTTAAACCTTTTTGTGACCGTGGACTAAGTTGAAATACTAATTTATGTGCTAAGTGTATATTTTGCTAAAACTAAAATAAATGTAACTAAAGTAAAACCGTAAAAGGAAAATAAAGAAAA
>NC_041381.1:103788974-103794802 GCF_002162155.2 Triticum dicoccoides | reverse complement strand
CGGGTCGATCCCGACCCCCTCCGCCTCCCCGACGCCGGCGAGCTCGCCCCCGCCCGCTTCCTCGCCGGCCTGCTTCGCTGCCTCCCCACCGGACTGCCGCCTCACCGTCCTCCTCCTCGTCCCCTCCTCGCCGGACCACCCCACGCACGCTGCCTGGACCCTACGCGCCCCGTGAGCACCTCTCCTCCTCCTCCCCTGGATTCCCGCTCGCCGACCGCGGCCATAACCGCCGTGCGCACGCGCGCTCGCACTCCCGCGGCCACTCACCACGCCCCCCTGCTACTGGTGCGCCCCGGCTCCCCTACTAGTGCTCCTCTGCCGCCCACACGCCCGCTCTTCGCCGGACCGCACTCCGTCTTCCCCCACGTCGGCCGGCCACCACGGCCGCCTTGGCCACTGGTTCGGTTCCGCCGCACTCCCTGTGGGCGAGCGCTCCCCCAGGAGCCCGTCTCCCGCGCGCGTCCACCGCTGGGGCCACGCCCGCTCGGTCGCTAGGGCCGCCCCCTGCTCCCCTCGCCCCACGCCGGCACCGCCGCCCTGCTGCCGCTTGTGCGGTGGCCGCCGGCAACCTCGCCCCACACTGGGCGGGATGCGCCCCTGCGCCCATCCCTGGCCGGCGACGTGCCCTGCCGTGGCCGCCCGTGTCCACGCCCGCGTGCCCCTGGGCGTGCACCCGAACGGGGCACCCCCGTAACCCGTCGCCCGCGCCCTGTTTGGCCCCCTGGGGCCAATGACATGGGGTCCCACCCCAGAACGTAAAAAAAAGGTATATAAAAATAAATAAAACAATAATTAAAATAAAAATAAATTTAATTAATTAATTAATTAACTAAATTAATTAAGTGAATTAAGCTTAATTAATTAATCTAATTAACCTGTTAGCTTAATTAAACAGTAATTAGTTTAACTAAATCCTAATTAACCTAACAGAGTATGACAGGTGGGTCCCATTGGACCCACGCGTCAGTTTGACCTAGTCAACCCCTGTTGACTGCTGATGTCAGCATGACATCATGCTGATGTCATAAATGCATTTTCGAAATTAATTAAATAATTAATAAAATTCCAGAAATTAATAAAATCTTTAGAAAATCATATCTTTTAATCCGTAACTCGGATTAAAATATTTTCAACATGAAAGTTGCTCAGAACGACGAGACGAATCCGGAGACGCAACTCGTTCGTCCGCCACACACCCCTAACATATCAAACTCGCAACTTTCCCTCTCCGGCTCCTCTGCCCGAAAACACGGAACACCGGGAATACTTTCCCGGACGATTTCCCCCTTCGCCAGCATCACCCCATACTGCGTTAGAACACACCTAGCACCGCTCTTTGTCATGTCTTGCGTCGTCTTGCTTATGTTTGCACTGTATTTATTGTTTCTTCCCCCTCTTCTCTTCGGTAGACTACGAGACCGACGCTGCTGCTGCCCAGTTCGACTACGGAGTTGACGACCCCTCTCTCTTGCCAGAGCAACCAGGCAAGCCCCCCCCTTGATCACCAGATATCGCCTATTCTTCTCTATACTGCTTGCATTAGAGTAGTGTAGCATGTTACTGCTTTCTGTTGATCCTATTCTGATGCATAGCCTGACATTGTTGCTACACCTGTTGATACCTTACCTGCAATCCTAAATGCTTAGTATAGGATGCTAGTTTATCATCATTGGCCCTACATTCTTGTCAGTCTGCCTTGCTATACTATCGGGCCGTGATCACATTGGGAGGTGATCACGGGTATATACTATACATACATACATACTATACAGATGGTGACTAAAGTCGGGTCAGCTCATTGAGTACCCGCAAGTGATTCTGACGAGGGGGCTGAAAGGACAGGTGGCTCCATCCCGGTAGAGGTGGGCCTGGGTTCCCGACGGCCCTCGACTGTTACTTTGTGGCGGAGCGACAGGGCAGGTTGAGACCACCTAGGAGACAGGTGGGCCTGGCCCTGTTCAGCGTTCGCGGATACATAACACGCTTAACAAGATCTTGGTATTTGATCTGAGTCTGGCTACGAGCCTATATGCACTAACCATCTACGTGGGAGTAGTTATGGGTATCCCGACGTCGTGGTATCAGCCGAAGCACTTCAGACGTCAGCGACGGAGCGGCGCGCGCCGAATTGGACTGGAACGCCACTAGGCTAGGTCTGCTTTCGGCCGCGTACGCAACGTGCAGGTGTGCTATGGGCGATGGGCCCAGACCCCTGTGCGCTTAGGTTTAGACCGGCGTGCTGGCCTCTCTGTTGAGCCTAGGTGGGGCTGCGACGTGTTGATCTTCCGAGGCCGGGCATGACCCAGGAAAGTGTGTCCGGCCAAATGGGATCGAGCGTGTTGGGCTATGTGGTGCACCCCTGCAGGGAAGTTAATCTATTCGAATAGCCGTGATCTTCGGTAACAGGACGACTTGGAGTTGTACCTTGACCTTATGACAACTAGAACCGGATACTTAATAAAACACACCCTTCCAAGTGCCAGATACAACCGGTGGTCGCTCTACCTCAGGGATACGAGGAGGGGATCGCCGGGTAGGTGTATGCTATGAGATGCTACTTGGAGATGCTACTTGGAGGACTTCAATCTACTCTCTTATACTTGATGCAAGACGGAGGCTGCCAGAAGCGTAGTCTTCGACAGGATTAGCTATCCCCCTCTTATTCTGGCATTCTGCAGTTCAGTCCACTGATATGGCCTCCTTACACATATACCCATGCATATGTAGTGTAGTTCCTTGCTTGCGAGTACTTTGGATGAGTACTCACGGTTGCTTTCTCCCCCCTTTTCCCCTTTCCTTTCTTCCTGGTTGTCGCAACCAGATGCTGGAGTCCAGGAGCCAGACGCCACCGTCGACGACGACCCCTACTACACCGGAGGTGCCTACTACTACGTGCTGCCCGCTGACGATGTCCAGGAGTAGTTAGGAGGATCCCAGGCAGGAGGCCTGCGCCTCTTTCGATCTGTATCCCAGTTTGTGCTAGCCTTCTTAAGGCAGACTTGTTTAACTTATGTCTGTACTCAGATATTGTTGCTTCCGCTGACTCGTCTATGATCGAGCACTTGTATTCGAGCCCTCGAGGCCCCTGGCTTGTATTATGATGCTTGTATGACTTATTTTATTTGTAGAGTTGTGTTGTGATATCTTCCCGTGAGTCCCTGATCTTGATCGTACACATTTGCGTGCATGATTAGTGTACGGTCAAATCGGGGGCGTCACAAGTTGGTATCAGAGCCGACTGCCTGTAGGAATCCCCCTTTCCAACTCCTTGGCCGAAGTCGAGTCTAGTCGTTGAAAAACTTTTACTAACATGGCTGTGTGGCCCATGGGCCCACGTCGCCATCGGGTGGTAGTAGGATCTTTTACTCCTCGACCAATACTCTGGGACTCTGATCTCTCTACTATTCGGGTTAAATGAATTTGCTAACTCTAAGATTAGGATCTCGTGATCGCATCCACCCGGAGAGCCCCTTACTGCAGAGGATGGCCTGCTACATCAGAAGGTTCCGAAGATACTCTCTGATGTTCTCTCGAGAATTTGTGCCCATCACTTTTGCTATTCCTGACCACCGATAAATTCGTATGGATAACTACTTACACTTGCCATTCATACGATCATCCCCCATTGATCTTGTTATTACAAGATACCCCGAAGTTTTCTCTAGTGTTCCGAAATACTTTGTGCCTACTGCCTAGCAGTTCTTTGCCACATGAATACCCCTTCAAATAAATCCTTGCACTTGTCGAGTATCCGCTCATCCCTAGTTGTTCATGTGTTTCACAATGGTCTTCGAAATACTATTTGATCCTCCAAAAATCCTTAATAGCTTATTGCTCTGCAATACTTGTCTGCTTGCATTATGGATGCTTTCCATTGGCAATATTCGTTAGTATCCTTAGGCATCGTCATTTTGATCCTATTGATTCAGCATGTGTGCGAATACACGCAATCATCATTGATCCTTATAAATTACCTTTCCGGCTGAGCTTCCATTCTTTTAACTGGAATTGGTTCTCGACCAATCCAATTGTCGTTGATTGTACCCTAAGGCTATTCAACTTATCCATCCCTAATCAGAGCATTGCTTCTGCTCCCTTGACTTGGAAATCATATTCCTTTGCATTTGACAATTGAGTTAGTCAGTTGTTTCTATAATTTGATCTCCTTGCATTCTTCTTCCACTAGTTGAGTACCGATGCTCATGTCAGATCCCTTGTGGACCACCAGATCCTTTGTTGGATTTTATCTGACAACACCCTTCATATTCAATAAACTTGTGAGCCTTTTCTCGGATACATAATGCCTTTGGTAAATTGTATCGTCTGCTTTCTCAACCATGCTCTGCCTTCGAGCTTGAGTTAATTACTTCTAAAAGATTCTGGTATAGGATTCTAAGATGCCCCGATGGGTTGAACGTATACCTTCCTTAATTTGTGTGAACCCAAGAGTTTTCATGGGTCATAACGTTCCGGTATTCCGCAAGTTAAACTTTCAAACTCTAAACATTCTTAACTTAGAGTAGTAAATGAGAAGTTGTGTATTGGAGAAGTGGGAGTCGACCTTGAACCTTGCGTTCATGCCCATGGACACGATGCTAATCTTATCATGGGTGCTCCTCTTAAACCCTCTTTGGTATAAGTTCTTATATCTGGGATTCGGCCTTTTGCAATCGTGGTTCCGGCCATGTTCTCCTTTTTAATACCGTTTCTTGGACAAGTTGAAGTACTTGTCTTCTGCAGATCATTGCACCTGTCCAACCTTTACTTTGCTCTACTGTTGAGTATTAAGCTCTGGTATATTAAGAATATCATGGAACTGCATAACTTATTATGGGTTCTTCATCAACTATTAATTCTCACTGATTCCAATTTTCTCGGGTTCTGGGTTGTCGTCAATCGAGAACACCGATTCCACATTTCGGTTCGATAACCCTAAGTAATTTTCGTTGCTTATGAGTTTAATATTCCTTCCCATCATTCCTAGCCTGTTTGGCTATATCTTTATCGTGATGATTTTAACTGTGTTACCCGACCCTTCTTCTCGGAGCACAATTTTCGACGATGAACTAACCTTACGTCGATCCTCATCGTCATATCATTTCGCCCTAAACTACAAGCTTGAGTTCGAGTTCGTGTCGTAACTGTGGTTCCAATAACCTCTTGCTTCATCATTCCTTTGACTTGATGTCGTCACTGATTGACTACATCAGCATGAAATCTCTCGACAATTGTGTCGTGATCATCATCAACCTTATGAGCTCTTCCAGGAATTCAATTGAATTCATGATGGGTAATACCATCCTTGCCCCTCGATGATTCCTGTTCTCATCGACCACTTTGTTGCCTTCCGTTCAACACAACTTGTTCGTGTTTTGTGTAAACCTTGAGATCCCTGCTACCCAGCAGTTGATCTTCCTTACCTCGGAAGTATTACCATCTCTTTTTGTCAAGAATGTGGTGAGAATTTCACCACCTCTTAATAATTCTTGATATCATAATACTTCTTGCCATCTTCGTTCATTCCTTGGTCCCCGTATTGTTTTCAACCGGAATACCGACAATGGAGCTATGACGTGTGAATTCAAAACTTCTAACAACCCTATTGCTTTGAAGTGAATGGGCGATAGTTCATTCTAAGTCCTTCGCTGATTGAATCACCATTCTGACATTGGTCGTGCAACCCAACCCATATTTCGGGCGCACATTTCAACCAATGTTTAATTGTGTATGTTTTCCTCGAGCATACTTCCTTATATCAGTTGATCTGACAAATGTTATCTCCTTGTTCACTTAATGGTGGAAATCCATCTTTTGGGAATCTCGGTGAA
>NC_041381.1:103769077-103785823 GCF_002162155.2 Triticum dicoccoides | reverse complement strand
TCTCCCGCGCGCGTCCACCGCTGGGGCCGCGCCCGCTCGGTCGCTAGGGCCGCCCCCCTGCTCCCCTCGCCCCACGCCGGCACCGCCGCCCTGCTGCCGCTTGTGCGGTGGCCGCCGGCAACCTCGCCCCACACTGGGCGGGATGCGCCCCTGCGCCCATCCCTGGCCGGCGACGTGCCCTGCCGTGGCCGCCCGTGTCCACGCCCGCGTGCCCCTGGGCGTGCACCCGAACGGGGCACCCCCGTAACCCGTCGCCCGCGCCCTGTTTGGCCCCCTGGGGCCAATGACATGGGGTCCCACCCCAGAACGTAAAAAAAAAGGTATATAAAAATAAATAAAACAATAATTAAAATAAAAATAAATTTAATTAATTAATTAATTAACTAAATTAATTAAGTGGATTAACCTTAATTAATTAATCTAATTAACCTGTTAGCTTAATTAAACAGTAATTAGTTTAACTAAATCCTAATTAACCTAACAGAGTATGACAGGTGGGTCCCATTGGACCCACGCGTCAGTTTGACCTAGTCAACCCTTGTTGACTGCTGATGTCAGCATGACATCATGCTAATGTCATAAATGCATTTTCGAAATTAATTAAATAATTAATAAAATTCCAGAAATTAATAAAATCTTTAGAAAATCATATCTTTTAATCCGTAACTCGGATTAAAATATTTTCAACATGAAAGTTGCTCAGAACGACGAGACGAATCCGGAGACGCAACCCGTTCGTCCGCCACACACCCCTAACATATCAAACTCGCAACTTTCCCTCTCCGGCTCCTCTGCCCGAAAACACGGAACACCGGGAATACTTTCCCGGACGATTTCCCCCTTCGCCAGCATCACCCCATACTGCGTTAGAACACACCTAGCACCGCTCTTTGTCATGTCTTGCGTCGTCTTGCTTATGTTTGCACTGTATTTATTGTTTCTTCCCCCTCTTCTCTTCGGTAGACTACGAGACCGACGCTGCTGCTGCCCAGTTCGACTACGGAGTTGACGACCCCTCTCTCTTGCCAGAGCAACCAGGCAAGCCCCCCCCCCCTTGATCACCAGATATCGCCTATTCTTCTCTATACTGCTTGCATTAGAGTAGTGTAGCATGTTACTGCTTTCTGTTGATCCTATTCTGATGCATAGCCTGACATTGTTGCTACACCTGTTGATACCTTACCTGCAATCCTAAATGCTTAGTATAGGATGCTAGTTTATCATCATTGGCCCTACATTCTTGTCAGTCTGCCTTGCTATACTATCGGGCCGTGATCACATTGGGAGGTGATCACGGGTATATACTATACATACATACATACTATACAGATGGTGACTAAAGTCGGGTCAGCTCATTGAGTACCCGCAAGTGATTCTGACGAGGGGGCTGAAAGGACAGGTGGCTCCATCCCGGTAGAGGTGGGCCTGGGTTCCCGACGGCCCTCGACTGTTACTTTGTGGCGGAGCGACAGGGCAGGTTGAGACCACCTAGGAGACAGGTGGGCCTGGCCCTGTTCAGCGTTCGCGGATACATAACACGCTTAACAAGATCTTGGTATTTGATCTGAGTCTGGCTACGAGCCTATATGCACTAACCATCTACGTGGGAGTAGTTATGGGTATCCCGACGTCGTGGTATCAGCCGAAGCACTTCAGACGTCAGCGACGGAGCGGCGCGCGCCGAATTGGACTGGAACGCCACTAGGCTAGGTCTGCTTTCGGCCGCGTACGCAACGTGCAGGTGTGCTATGGGCGATGGGCCCAGACCCCTGTGCGCTTAGGTTTAGACCGGCGTGCTGGCCTCTCTGTTGAGCCTAGGTGGGGCTGCGACGTGTTGATCTTCCGAGGCCGGGCATGACCCAGGAAAGTGTGTCCGGCCAAATGGGATCGAGCGTGTTGGGCTATGTGGTGCACCCCTGCAGGGAAGTTAATCTATTCGAATAGCCGTGATCTTCGGTAACAGGACGACTTGGAGTTGTACCTTGACCTTATGACAACTAGAACCGGATACTTAATAAAACACACCCTTCCAAGTGCCAGATACAACCGGTGGTCGCTCTCCCTCAGGGATACGAGGGGAGGATCGCCGGGTAGGATTATGCTATGCGATGCTACTTGGAGATGATACTTGGAGATACTACTTGGAGATGCTACTTGAAGATGATACATGGAGGACGTCAATCTACTCTCTTCTACATGCTGCAAGACGGTGGCTGCGAGAAGCGTAGTCTTCGACAGGATTAGTTATCCCCCTCTTATTCTGGCATTCTGCAGTTCAGTCCACTGATATGGCCTCCTTACACATATACCCATGCATATGTAGTGTAGTTCCTTGCTTGCGAGTACTTTGGATGAGTACTCACGGTTGCTTTCTCCCCCCTTTTCCCCCTTTCCTTTCTTTCTGGTTGTCGCAACCAGATGCTAGAGTCCAGGAGCCAGACGCCACCGTCGACGATGACCCCTACTACACCGGAGGTGCCTACTACTACGTGCTGCCCGCTGACGACGACCTGGAGTAGTTAGGAGGATCCCAGGCAGGAGGCCTGCGCCTCTTTCGATCTGTATCCCAGTTTGTGCTAGCCTTCTTAAGGCACACTTGTTTAACTTATGTCTGTACTCAGATATTGTTGCTTCCGCTGACTCGTCTATGATCGAGCACTTGTATTCGAGCCCTCGAGGCCCCTGGCTTGTATTATGATGCTTGTATGACTTATTTTATTTGTAGAGTTGTGTTGTGATATCTTCCCGTGAGTCCCTGATCTTGATCGTACACATTTGCGTGCATGATTAGTGTACGGTCAAATCGGGGGCGTCACAGTGCGGTATTGAGTACTTTGCCCCATCTGATTCTGAGTGCATCTTCCGCTGTTTTGAGCCTCCGCTTCTGCTTTTTCAGGCTACGGGCAGTGGCGATGAGCCTTTGGTGGAGGTTCTGATGCTCCAGCAATTTGTCCGGCGTGAGATCACCCGGACTATTATCTTTTCCGGGGATGGGTTGTTCGGATTGTCCGCCCTGTTTGGACGGTTGCTCGATGGCGTGTTCGTCTTCCGTTGATTCGTCCTGCTCTATGGCTGGGTCTTTGTCGAGGTGGGGCTTTACGTGGCGCTTGCGTCGCTGCTTTGACTGTTTTTCGAGGGAGCGATCCCTGTTTGCGCCCTTTTGATCCTTGTCGTTATCCCTTTTGGGTGTGTCCACCATGTATACATCATGTAATGAGGTGGCTTTCCAGTGCCCTATAGGTGCTGGTTCTTGTTCGTCTCCTTCAACGGCGTCCATACCATCGATGTCTTCGGAGTCGAAGTTGAGCATGTTGGTTGTATCATCGACAGTGGCTACAAAGTGGGTGGTGGGTGGGTTTCGAATTTCTTCGTCGTCCGTATCCCAACCCTGCTGACCATAGTCCGGCCAGGGCTCTCCTGACAAAGAGAGAGACTTTAGGGAGTTCAAGATATCGCCAAAGGGCGAGTGCTGAAAGACGTCCGCGGTGGTGAACTCCATGATCGGAGCCCAATCGGGTTCGATCGGAAGGGGTGCGGAAGATTCGGAGTCTGGAACGGAGTCCGGCACCTTGGAGTCACGGGCCTTGCAAAGGACTAGGCTGGTATTCGGCTCTATCGCCGTAGAGAATACGACTCCTGGGGCGGCGTCCAACCGTCCGTCCCTGGTTAGCGCAGTCGGTTCCGAGCTAATAGTCGGAGCGGACTCCCGAGCGGCACTCTGGGCGCTGTTCGGCGGCAGAGCTAGATCATGCCCATCGAGACAGTGCGGCGCGCTCGGTCGTGGCTCGAATCCGTCGAAGATCAAGTCCCCGCGAATGTCGGTCGTGTAGTTTAAGCTTCCAAACCTGACCTGATGGCCAAGGGCGTAGCTTCCGATCTGCTCCAGATGGCCAAGCGAGTTGGCCCGCAGTGCGAAGCCGCCGAATACGAAGATCTGTCCGGGGAGAAAAGTCTCACCCTAGACCGCGTCGTGGTTGATGATCGAAGGAGCCATCGGGCCTAAAGGCGACGACACAGAGGAACTCTCAATGAAAGCACCAATGTCGGTGTCAAAACCGGCGGATCTCGGGTAGGGGGTCCCAAACTGTGCGTCTAGGCGGATGGTAACAGGAGACAAGGGACACGATGTTTTTACCCAGGTTCAGGCCCTAGAAGCTACTCCTGCTTGATTAATATTGATGGTATGGGTATTACAAGAGTTGATCTAGCACGAGATCAGAGAGTCTAAACCCTAGAAGCTGGCCTATGGTATGATTGTTGTTCGTCCTACGGACTAAAACTCTTCGGTTTATATAGACACCGGAGAGGGCTAGGGTTACACAGAGTCGGTTACAATGGGAGGAGATCTTCATATCGTATCGCCAAGCTTGTCTTCCACGCCAAGGAAAGTCCCATCCGGACACGGGACGGAGTCTTCAATCTTGTATCTTCATAGTCCGGGAGTCCGGCCAAAGGTCATAGTCCGGCCATCCGGACACCCCCTAATCCAGGACTCCCTTAGGAGCCAACATGGGTATCCAGATCCCGCTGTTGGTTATTGGCCGGAAAGTTGTCTCGGTCATGTCTGCATGGTTCCCGAACTCGTAGGGTCTACACACTTAAGGTTCGATGACGCTAGGGTTATAGGGAAGGTATGTACGCGGTTACCGAATGTTGTTCGGAGTCCCGGATGAGATCTCGGACGTCACGAGGAGTCCCGGAATGGTCCGGAGGTGAAGATTGATATATTGGACGAAGGGTTTTGGAGTCCGGAAGTGTTCCGGAGGTACCGGGTGATGACCAGCATGACCGAAAGGTGTTTCGGGAGCCCCGGCAAGTGTTGGGGGGCTTCATGGGCCAAGGGAAGGGGTCAAACCAGCCCACTAAGGTGATGTGCGCCCCCCTCACCTATTCCCACGTGACCAGTGGGTTTGGGGCGCCCCATCTAGGGTTCCCACCCCCTGGCTTGGGGGCCAAGTCACCCAAAGGGGAGATCCCATCTGCCCTAGCCGCCGCCCCCCTGGGGGAAACCCTAGGGCGCCTCCCCCTCCCCCTTGCCCCTATATATAGTGGAGGTTTTGGGGCTACCTAACACATGAGTCTCTCTCTTCCAAGGTGCAGCCCTACCTCTCTCCTTCCTCGTCTCTCGTAGTGTTTGGCGAAGCCCTGCTGGAGTATCGCGCTCCTCCACACCACCACGCCGTCGTGCTACTGCTGGACGGAGTCTTCCCCAACCTCTCCCTCTCTCCTTGCTGGATCAAGGCATGGGAGACGTCACCGGGTTGCACGTGCGTTGAATGCAGAGGCGTCGTTGTTCAGCGCTTAGATCGGAATCGACCACGATCTGAATCGCCACGAGTACGACTACCTCATCCGCGTTCTTGCAACGCTTCCGCTTAGCGATCTACAAGGGTATGTAGATGCACTCCCCTTCCCTTGTTGCTAGATTACTCCATAGATTGATCTTGGTGATGCGTAGAAAATTTTGAATTTCTGCTACGTTCCCCAACAGTGGCATCATGAGCTAGGTCTATGCGTAGTTTCTATGCACAAGTAGAACACAAGTTGTTGTGGGTGTCGATTTTGTCAATTTACTTGCCGTTACTAGTCTTATCTTGATTCAGTGGCATCGTGGCATGAAGCGGCCCGGACCGACCTTACACGTACTCTTACGTGAGACAGGTTCAACCGACTGACATGCACTAGTTGCATAAGGTGGCTAGCGGGTGTATGTCTCTCCCGCTTTAGTCGAATCAGATTCGATGAAAAGGGTCCTTATGAAGGGTAAATAGAAATTGGCATATCACGTTGTGGTTTTGGCGTAGGTAAGAAACGTTCTTGCTAAGAAACCTATAGCAGCCACGTAAAAATTTGCAACAACAATTAGAGGACGTCTAACTTGTTTTTGCAGCATATGTCGTGTGATGTGATATGGCCAAAAGAATGTGATGAATGATATGTGATGTACGAGATTGATCATGTTATTGTAATAGGAATCACGACTTGCATGTCGATGAGTATGACAACTGGCAGGAGCCATAGGAGTTGTCTTTATTTATTGTATGACCTGCGTGTCACTGAATAAAGCCATGTAATTACTTTACTTCATTGCTAAACCGTTAGCCATAGTAGTAGAAGTAATAGTTGGTGAGACAACTTCATGGAGACACGATGATGGAGATCATGATGATGGAGATCATGGTGTCATGCCGGTGACGATGATGATCATGGAGCCCCAAGATGGAGATCAGAAGGAGCAAAATGATATTGGCCATATCATGTCACTTTTTGATTGCATGTGATGTTTATCATGTTTATGCATCTTATTTGCTTAGAACGACGGTACTAAATAAGATGATCCCTCATAATAATTTCAAGAAAGTGTTCCCCCTAACTGTGCACCATTGCGAAAGTTCGTTGTTTCGAAGCACCACATGATGATCGGGTGTGATAGATTCTAACGTTCACATACAACGGGTGTAAGCCAGATTTACACACGCGAAACACTTAGGTTGACTTGACGAGCCTAGCATGTACAGACATGGCCTCGGAACACAAGAGACCGAAAGGTCGAGCATGAGTCATATAGTAGATACGATCAACATGAAGATGTTCACCGAAGATGACTAGTCCGTCTCACGTGATGATCGGACACGGCCTAGTTGCCTCGGATCATGTATCACTTAAGATGACTAGAGGGATGTCTATCTGAGTGGGAGTTCATAAGATGAACTTAATTATCCTGAACATAGTCAAAAGGTTTTTGCAAATTATGTCGTAGCGCGCGCTTTAGTTCTACTGTTTAGATATGTTCCTAGAGAAAATTTAGTTGAAAGTTGATAGTAGCAATTATGTGGACTGGGTCCGTAAACTGAGGATTGTCCTCATTGCTGCGTAGAAGGCTTATGTCCTTAATGCACCGCTCGGTGTGCTGAACCTCGAACATCGTCTGTGGATGTTGCGAACATCTGACATACACGTTTTGATAACTACGTGATAGTTGAATAATGTTAAAAGGCTTAGAATTGAGGCACCGAAGACGATTTCGAAATGTCGCGGAACATATGAGATGTTTTGAGAGCTGAAATTGGGATTTCCGGCTCGTGCCCACGTCAAGAGGTATAAGACCTCCGACGAGTTTCTTAGCCTGGAAACTAAGGAAGAAAAGCTCAATCGTTGACCTTGTACTCAGATTGTCTGGGTACAACAATCACTTGAATCGAGTGGGAGTTAATCTTCCAGATGAGATAGTGATGTTTCTCCAAAGACATTGCCACCAAGCTACTAGAGCTTCATGATGAACTATAACATATCAGGGATAGATATGATGATCCTTAGAATATTCGCGATGTTTGACACCACGAAAGTAGAAATCAAGAAGGAGCATCAATTGTTGATGGTTAGTGAAACCACTAGTTTCAAGAAGGGCAAGGGCAAGAAGGGGTACTTCATGAAATGGCAAATCAGTTGTTGCTCCAGTGAAGAAACCCAAGCTTGAACCCAAACCCGAGACTAAGTGCTTCTGTAATAAAGGGAACGGTCACTGGAGCAGAATTACCCTAGATACTTGGTAGATGAGAAGGATGGCAAGGTCGACAGAAGTATATTCATATTGATGTGTACTTTACTAGTACTCCTAGTAGCACCTTGGTAATAGATATCGGTTCAGTTGCTAAGTGTTAGTAACTCGAAATAAAAGGCTACGGAATAAACGGAGACTAGCTAAAGGTGAGATGACGATATGTGTTGGAACTGTTTCCAAGCTTGATGTGATCAAGCATCGCATACTCCCTCTACCATCGAGATTGGTGTTAACCCTAAATAATTGTTATTTGGTGTTTGCGTTGAGCATAGACATGATTGGATTATGTCTATCGCAATACGGTTATTCATTTAAGGAGAATAATGGTTACTCTGTTTATTTGAATAATACCTTCAATGGTCTTGCACCTAAAATGAATGGTTTATTGAATCTCGATCGTAGTGATACACATGTTCATGCCAAAAGATATAAGATAGTAATGATAGTACCACCTACTTGTGGCACTGCCATTTGAGTCATATTGGTATAGAACACATGAAGAAGCTCCATGTTGATGGATCTTTTGGACTCACTCGCTTTTGAAAAGTTTGAGACGTGCGAACCATGTCTATTAGTATGTACGCATGAAGAAACTCCATGCAGATGGATCATTTGGACTCACTTGATTTTGAATCACTTGAGACATGCAAATCATACCACATGGGCAAGATGACTGAAAAGCCTCGTTTTCAGTAAGATGGAACAAGAAAGCAACTTGTTGGAAGTAATACATTTTGATGTATGCAGTCCAATGAGTGCTGAGGCATGCAGTAGATATCGTTATGTTCTTACTTCATAGATGATTTGAGTAGATGCTGAGTATATTTACTTGATGAAACACAAGTCTGAATTATTGAAGGTTTCAAGTAATTTCAGAGTGAAGTTGAAGATCTTCGTGACAAGAGGATAAAATGTCTATGATATGATCATAGAGATGAATATCTGAGTTGCGAGTTTGGTACACAATTGAGACATTGTGGAAATTGTTTCACAACTAACACCGCCTGGAACACCATAGTGTGATGGTGTGTCCGAACATCATAGATGCACCCTATTGGATATGGGGCATACCATGATGTCTCTTATCGAATTACCACTATCGTTCATGGGTTAGGCATTAGAGACAACCGCATTCACTTTAATAGGGCACCATGTAATTCGGTTGAGATGACACCGTATGAACTATGGTTTAGAGAAACCTAATCTGTCATTTCTTGAAAGTTTGGGGCTGCGACGCTTATGTGAAAAAGTTTCATCCTAGTAAGCTCGAACCCAAAACGGATAAATGCATCTTCATAGGTCACCCAAAATAGTTGGGTATACCTCCTATTTCAGATCTGGAAGCAAAAGTGATTGTTTCTTAAACGGGTCCTTTCTCGAGGAAAAGTTTCTCTCGAAAGAATTGAGTGGGAGGATGGTGGAGACTTGATAAGGTTATTGAACCATCACTTCAACTAGTGTGTAGCAGGGCACAAGAAGTTGTTCCTATGACGCCTACACCAATTGAAGTGGAAGCTGATGATAGTGATCATGAAACTTTGGATCAAGTCACTACCAAACCTCGTAGGACGACAAGGACGCATACTGCTTCAGAGTGGTATGGTAATCTTGTCTTGAAGGTCATGTTGCTAGACAACAATGAACCTACGAGCTATGGAGAAGCAATGGTGGGCCCGAATTCTGACAAATGGCTCGAGGCCATAAAATCCGAGAGAGGATCCATGTATGAAAACAAAGTGTAGACTTTGGAAGAACTACTTGATGGTCGTAAGGTTGTTGGGTACAGATGGATTTTAAAAGGAAGACGGACAATGATGGTAAGTATCACCATTAAGAAAGCTCGACTTGTCATTAAGATGTTTTCCGACAAGTTCAAGGAGTTGACTACGATGAGACTTTCTCACTCATAGCGATGCTAAGAGTCTGTTGGAATTATATTAGCAGTTACTACATGATTTATGAAATCTTGCAGATAGGATGTCAAAACATTGTTTCCTCGACGATATTCTTGAGGAAAGGTTGTATGTGATACAACCAAAAGGTTTTGTCAATCCTGAAAGATGCTAACAAGTGTGCAAAGCTCCAGCAATCCTTCTAAGGACTGGAGTAAGCATCTCGGAGTTGGAATATATGCTTTGATGAGATGATCAAAGATTTTGGGTTTATACAAAGTTTATGAGAAACTTGTATTTCCAAAGAAGTGAGTGGGAGCACTATAGCATTTCTGATGAGTATATGTTGTTGACATATTGTTGATCGGAAATGATGTAGAATTTCTGGAAAGCATATAGGGTTATTTGAAAAGTGTTTTTCAATGGAAAACCTGGATTAAGCTACTTGAACATTGAGCATCAAGATCTATAAGGATATATCAAAATGCTTAATAGAACTTGCAAATGAATACATACCGTGACAAGTTTTTGAAGGAGTTCAAAATAGATCAGCAAAGAAGGAGTTCTTGGCTGTGTTATATGGTGTGAGTATTGAGTAAGACTCAAGACATGACCACGACAGAAGAGATAGAAAGGACGAAGGTCGTCCCCTATGCTTCAGACGTAGGCTCTATAGTATGCTATGCTGTGTACCGCACCGGAAGTGTGCCTTGCCATGAGTTAGTCAAGGGGTACAAGAGTGATCCAGGAATGGATCACAGGACAGCGATCAAACTTATCCTTAGTAACTAGTGGACTAAGGAAATTTTCTCGATTATGGAGGTGGTAAAAGAGTTCGTCGTAAAGGGTTACGTCGACGCAAACTTTGACACTAATCCGGATTATTCTGAGTAGTAAACCGGATTTATATAGTAGGACAGTTATTTGGAATAGCTCCAAATAAGAGCGTGATAGCTGCATCTAGGAGATGACATAAAGATTTTCAAAGCACACACAGATCTGAAAGGTTCAGATCCATTGACTAATAACCTCTCTCACAAGCGAGATATGATCAAACCCCATGGGTGTCGATTCATTACAATCACATAGTGATGTGAACTAGATTATTGACTCTAGTGCAAGTGGGAGACTGTTGGAAATATGCCCTAGAGGCAATAATAAAATGGTTATTATTGTATTTCCTTGTTCATGATAATTGTCTATTATTCATGCTATAATTGTATTGACCGAAAACCGCAATACATGTGTGAATACATAGACCACAACATATCCCTAGTGAGCCTCTAGTTGACTAGCTCGTTGATCAACAAATGGTCATGGTTTCCTGACCATGGACATTGGATGTCATTGATAACGGGATCACATCATTAGGAGAATGATGTGATGGACAAGACCCAATCCTAAGCCTAGCACAAGATCGTGTAGTTCATATGCTAAAGCTTTTCTAAATGTCAAGTATCTTTTCCTTAGACCATGAGATTGTGCAACTCCCGGATACCATAGGAATGCTTTGGGTGTACCAAACGTCACAACATAACTGGGTGGCTATAAAGGTGCACTACGGGTATCTCCGAAAGTGTCTGTTGGGTTGGCATGAATCGAGACTGGGATTTGTCACTCCGTGTGATGGAGAGGTATCTCTGGGCCCACTTGGTAGGACATCATCATAATGTGCACAATGTGATCAAGGAGTTGATCGCGGGATGATGTGTTGCGGAAAGAGTAAAGAGACTTGCCGGTAATGAGATTGAACAAGGTATCGGGAAACCGACGATCGAATCTCGGGCAAGTACTATACCGTTGGACAAAGGGAATTGTATACGGGATTGATTGAATCCTTGACATCGTGGTTCATCCGATGAGATCATCGTGGAACATGTGGGAGCCAACATGGGTATCCAGGTCCCGATGTTGGTTATTGGCCGGAAAGTTGTCTCGGTCATGTCTGCATGGTTCCTGAACTCGTAGGGTCTACACACTTAAGGTTCGATGGTGCTAGGGTTATAGGGAAGGTATGTATGCGGTTACCGAATGTTGTTCGGAGTCCCGGATGAGATCTCGGACATCACGAGGAGTCCTGGAATGGTCCGGAGGTGAAGATTGATATATTGGACGAAGGGTTTTGGTGTCCGGAAGTGTTCCGGAGGTATCGGGTGATGACCAGCATGACCGAAAGGTGTTTCGGGAGCCCCGGCAAGTGTTGGGGGGCTTCTGGGCCAAGGGAAGGGGGCAAACCAGCCCACTAAGGGGCTGTGCGCCCCCCTCACCTATTCCCACGTGACCAGGGGGTTTGGGGCGCCCCATCTAGGGTTCCCACCTCCTGGCTTGGGGGCCAAGTCACCCAAAGGGGAGATCCCATCTGCCCTGGCCACCGCCCCCCTGGGGGAAACCCTAGGGCGCCTCCCCCTCCCCCTTGCCCCTATATATGGTGGAGGTTTTGGGGCTACCTAACACATGAGTCTCTCTCTCCCAAGGCGCAGCCCTACCTCTCTCCCTCCTCGTCTCTTGTAGTGCTTGGCGAAGCCCTGCTGGAGTACCGCGCTCCTCCACCACCACCACGCCGTCGTGCTGCTGCTGGATGGAGTCTTCCCCAACCTCTCCCTCTCTCCTTGCTGGACCAAGGCATGGGAGACGTCACCGGGCTGCACGTGTGTTGAACGCGGAGGCGCCGTAGTTCGGCGCTTAGATCGGAATCGACCGCGATCTGAATCGCCATGAGTACGACTACCTCATCCGCGTTCTTGCAACGCTTCCGCTTAGCAATCTACAAGGGTATGTAGATGCAGTCCCCTTCCCTTGTTGATAGATTACTCCATAGATTGATCTTGGTGATGCGTAGAAAATTTTGAATTTCTGCTACGTTCCCAACATACAGTACTACCGCAAGGGCCTGAGGTACTACCGTGAGGCACTATGGTACTATCGCTTGCACGGAAGGAGCTAGACCAGCCCCGTTGCGTTGAAGCAAAGAGCAGTAGAACCACTGGAGCGGTACTACCGCTCACCCTTGCGGTACTACCGCAAGGCAGGGTTTCTCTGGGCTGGGAAGACACGGACGAATAAAAATACATTCGTGGCTACTTCCGCTGAGTTTCGATCTGTGCAAAAATCTGACACGATACTACCGCATCTAGGGAGCGGTACTGCCGCATAGGGCGCGGATGTAAAAAATGACATCCGCCCCTACTTCCGCTTGTGTTGTTGTGTTGGGCCAGAGGTCACGGTACTACCGCGCTCGGGGAGCGGTACTACCACAAGGGCCTACGGTACTACCGTGTCCCTCGCCGGTACTACTGTGGGCCTCTGCGGCACTACTGCTCCCTTGAGCAGTACTACCGCATGCCACAGCTCAATAACACTCGTAGTCCTTCATTTTGCAAAGATACGGATAAAGGTCGGTGCTCCAAAGAGGCAAAGGAAATATGGTGCAAAGGAACAGACGTGCACGTGTTGATTCCACCCTAACCTTTCCAAAGCGGACCCCCTCTTAATAGTACGGCTTTCCTATGACTCAAATCTACCAAAAAAACGTAGAGAAACTCCGTCTTCACTAGGCTCCGAGGGGCAACGATTCGGCTTGTGCCTAAACATGAGATATCTGAAATGCTCAATGCACACGATTAGTCCGCAAAAGCATTGTCATCAATCACCAAAACCACATAGGGTGAAATATGCCCTTACAGCATGGGGAGTCAGAAGTACAACTGTTGTAAATGAATGATTGCTTTGTCATGTGGGTTATACTGTAATCGATTCCAATGTGTGAGACAACAACCAGGAGCATACCTATTTTTGTACTGGTTTATTATTTGATCCCTTAACTCTAGATAACTTATGTGGATTATTTGAGGAAATAAACATTTCAACAGTTTAGTTCATTTCGCTGGCTTTGTTTATAAAGAAGCGGTTATCCATTCTACTTCTGTCTAAGCTGAGTATATGCTTTGATATATTTCTTTAATGAAAAGCGCCAGAATGTTTCTTAAAAGTCATCCTATTTATATTATGACATATGACATATTTTATTCTTAAGTAAACCACAAAGTCTGGATGTATACTTCAAAGGTAGTGCTCATATCTAGTATGTATCAAATACTTAGGCGAGTCGGTGGCTGTTTTTTGTTGCTCTTAGTGTGTTTGATTTCTGATGATTTTGCAATCACACCAACAGTGTGTGACAATCTAAAGTTCCTCTGTTTTCTTCTAGTACAAGAGTTCTGACGATTTGTACTGATTGGCTGCAAAATTATGCCGTTTGCAGCACCATAAAGATAGTGGTAAGAATGCAGCAGCAAATCTGGCAGTATTTCACCAATGGTAATCTTGCTTTCTTTTATGGTTGCAGGTTGGGTTTGTTCTTCTGGCATCATTCATGGTTCTCATCATAGCCTTACTGAATGATGGCAAGTGGCATCTCTAAATTTATCATATGAATTATGACCTTGCTTTGCTACTGACCTGCTGTGTGGGAAGGGTACCCTTTTACTAGAGATATAGATTGTAAATATGGTCCATTTCCTTTATGTCTTTGTTCTCTCCATCCTTTTACTAGAGCTATAGATTTTAAATATGCTCCATTTCCTAAGGTATTTGTTCTCCATCCTTGATTTATCCGAGTCCACTGGGGCTGCTCATGAATTATAGAATTTAGGCTTATAGTAGGATGAACTTCCTTCAGAATCAATAAATAGAAAAGTTTTGGTTAATAGCAATTTTCAACAGTCAACACCCTATATATTTTGTTTTTCGGATGTTTGGGTCTTGGCCTGTATGCTTTCTTTGCCTATATTCTCTGTTTGGAACCTTCTATTCTCTTTTTTTTTCATGGTCTGAATTAATGGATAATCTTTTTGTCTCTTTAGCAGATAGTTCTCATGTTACAAGGTGTGTGGGCAAACACTGCACTGTAGGCGATCAAGTCCTTGCAAGATAGAATGTGTTCTTTTATTCCGGGCTTACAATGGCTAGTAATCAACACTGAGGAGCATGCAGGTATGGACATCGTATGGGAGGCTAAGATGGGCATGGCTATGCATCATGGTAGTTGGTTTTGCTAGATTTCATACTTCTATCTATCCATGCTATCTCCAGCAAAGAATGCTTTTTTCATGTATCTTCCAATTGGCTAGAGACTTGGAATAACCAAGGGAACTTTCTCCGTTTTGTGTTTTCGCTCTTCTCAGATTTTAAGCTTGGTGTATAGACATGCGTGCCATACACTGAATTTAGATTTTAGTGGGAATAAATCATTGTGCCATGTTCAGAATTAGAACTACAGAGATGAAGGAAATTTTGTTGTTAGGCTGCTGTGGTGTTTATTTTCAAATAAATGGCATGCTTAACTTGTTGGTTTAATTTAGGTGTGTAGGATAATATCTCCTCTCAGTTGCAATCAATAACTTTTCTCAGATTTGTTCAGTTGTTTGATGCAGCCGAACCACAGAAGCAACCAATAGCTATTCTGTATAAATATGACTGTTCTCAGCTGAACCACACATGTACTAGCTGAACCAAGGAAGCAACTTATGATCAAATCTGATATGAGAGAGTCTAATGGTTCTGTTATTGTGTTTGTGTTTGAAACAAATTTAATCATCAACAACATGACCTTATTAATTATGTAATTTCATGTATGGCAATGTACGGAGTACATTTTTATTATCCATATTCTACTGTGTACATCTCTTGAATTTAAAAGTTATAGGCGTTCAGCATATTGTGTAGCAAAGACTGGCCTTGCCCTTTTGTTTATTGCTATGGTGTCGATCATAGACCTGGTGACCAGGTCTTGCCTTGCTGGTTGGTTGCAGCTTTACTGTCTGTTGTTGCAATTGTTAGCGTTGTATGGAATAGAGGAGTCTTCATTATGCGGCGGTTCATCATTACAGTAGCAGAAGATGGCTATTGTTCTTAAAGAATGTGTTATCGTATCGACTTCGGTCACATGCCTGTATATGAACTTACGTTGATCTGAAAATAGCAAGCATTGGGATTTTATAAGACTAAGCTTTTCCCAGCACATAAGTATCGGTGCCTTCACTTGTTTGCAAATTACTTTTGCTATATATATGTGCCATTAAAGGTCAACCTAGATCCGCAGACGTGCCTAAGCTGGATAAATGCGCACATGAACACAGAATTCCACTAGTAAACTTAAAACCATGTCAACTGAATTGCTATGCAAAGGAGATGACCGGCCGTACAAGATAGGGTTTTGACAAAGCTACGGCGCGGGAGGTCCACTCATGGGAGAAGAGATAAGATGGTTCATCGAAAGGGCAAACAACACTATCATGCATGATCTGCCCGACGTTCAAACCATTGCAACACAAGGAAAAAGTTGCGGAAATAAAGGTTGGTGCTGCCATGATATATCAGAGACAGCTCGTGACACTGCCCTGGAGTAGCACAACAAAACGTACTGGCCCTGGCCCATGCACGTACCGAATTAATAAATTTTGTACGCGTGCATGCATGCACATGCATTTATCCGATCCATGTTGGTTGTGACTTGTACGATAATGTTCTTGGATCCATTGCAATCCATGGCCCCATCTGGAATTGGCACTACCATTTGCTCGGGTGATATAGCATCACATATTCATATATGTGGGCACGGCAGCAATATTTTTCCAAAAAATGCTACACCTATGAACTTATTACATAAATCACTCCCCTTCCCTAATCCCCACTAATCTTCACCCCTGAAATTCAGGGTGGGCCCCTGTGCTATCCAATCAAACAAGCCCACATCACCACATCCGTAAATTTTGTAGCTAACCTTTACGTAAGTGTATCAAAGCTCTAATTTTCCCCGTGCAGCCATGTAGGAGAATAGGCACCGTAACGAAAAGCAACAAAACCAAAGTGGATTAAGTTTCATCTCCAGCCATGTCCTTGTACATGTGAGATCAAATTAATCAGAATTAAAAGTATCACATCGTGTGGTGTACTTAACATGTCATTTTGTCGATATTGCCATGTGGAAAAATGCACCCGTATTTTATATCTTCTAGACGGGTGGTCTTTTGTTCTCTGCATTTGTTATTGTTCATGCACCTTCTTTGCATCGGTCAATTCCCGGAGAGTGGAAAGCGTGACGCCGAGCAAGATATGGGGAGGCCCGAGGCTGGACACCGTCTCCACGGTGAGTGCGAGCTGAGAACGGGCGTGAGGCGGTGAAGGTGTGGTGTTGTGTGGCAAGTTGATGATTCTGATGGGTTCGGGTGCGGGGGTGCAAGGCAGTTACCGCCAACAGGATCGTGCCGGGGTTTAGATGGGTGGTCGACACGA
>NC_041381.1:103751292-103768630 GCF_002162155.2 Triticum dicoccoides | reverse complement strand
GGCAAGGCGTACAGAACAACACAACCAGCAGCAGGTGGCAGGGGTAGACGATTATGTAGGTTGTGGGCGAAACAGAAACAACGCTATACAAAGGTGGAAGAAGACGTGCTAGTGGTTGGGTCTTAATCCAATGGCTTTGGACGATTCCTTGTAATGTTACAACAAAAACAGTTGTCTGAAGAGTAATCTTTACCTAATATTAAAGGGAGGATTGTTTCTCCACTTCTTTTGGTCCATGTCATTGTTTATTGATTTTTCGTATGTCCATCCCCTTTTGGTACGCCGCCCCTGTTTTTCTTTTCATTTCACGTTGCACGTAAAAGAAATTCGTCTTGATAAAAAAAAGTTGTGTTAACAAGGACTCGAACCCTGGCTGCTTGGATCGATGCGAAACACACTAGCCACTCCAACTAGCATAAAGTTTTTTGAGAAAGTGAAGGAATATATCATTGTATTCAGGCCCGTGCTGCCCAAGATAAAAGCCAATGAAGGCAGCCCATCAGGACGTGAAGGCTACCTCCAGCTGAACTACTCGCTACTTCTGGATTAAAGGAAGGATTCACCTCACATTAAATAGTACCACCTCGCTTTTTTACATAATATTCCATCAATTTATATATGTGTGTGGTCTGAAATCAGCAAGGCGCTCCAAGAGTCAAGGAAGGAAATTAAGGAAGGAGAGAAAACTGAAAGAATGGAAAAGGCGCGGATACGATAGAACAAGATGGAAAGAACGGACAAGGCGCGCACTACAAATAAAAAAGAAAGGATGAGAAAATGAGTGGGGAAATAATCAGACGATGATGAGCAGCTTTGTGTCCGTCCTGTAGTTGGCATCAGTTTTTTGTATGAAAATAGTAGCAGAGGATTCTTCTCTACTGGAGTATAAGTCAACTATTTTTTGCCTAATAAGATAAGAAATTAATTAACTGTATAGTTGAAAAGTCATTAAATCCAGAAATTTCTATACTATAGGGAAAAAAAGCAGTATGTATGTACACTCAGGAGTATATGTATGCAACATACATGTACATGTGTTGTAGTAGACGGTATATATGAATCACCATTTAATGTTGACAAAAGTATCTAGGACTCCCATGATCATCATTAATAAAAAGGAGTAGGAATGCAATCCAACTATCCCACGAACACTAATGAAAAAAATATTGTAGATAACAGACAATAGAAGGAAAATCAACTATCTCTCTTCATGCTGTGTGTCCTAGATATAAAATAGTACATATATTGCAGTTTCCATCATAAAATGAAAGGGCTCCTCCGGTCTTACACATAGATCACTTTGCTCTCCCTCTCTCTCTCTCTCCCTCTCTCTCTCTCTCTCTCTCTCTGAATTTTGTGAGCAGTATCTCTGGTCAACTAGCAATTTCGGATGAAAACTTACTAAACTTTATCATGTTCCTAATTCTATTTTGTTATATGTTGAGGCAGGTAAAGAAATATTTATAGGATTACCATTTTCTGCTTGGACAAATTTGTATCTTCTAAACAATTTTAATTTTAACTAAAATTTGCGTTACAAGTGAATGTCTTTTGCACATAAAAATCAAACCAAACTTGAATATAGATTGAATTTTTTCTCCGTTGCAACGCACGGACATTTGTGCTACACCTACGTAAGGCTAGTGTATTTTTTACTCAATTAGCGTGATGGCGAGTTATAATTGGGTTAAGGAGGGCCCCACCCCACTTAAATTCATGGGGGAGAGAATTATTTGATGGAAAGTTATGTAAGTTTTTACGTAAGCCCACGTATTTGTAGGATTATCGGTTGTCTGAATCTAGGCGCTCTCTTTGTTCCAAACATCTCATCTTGTGGAACACACTATGAATCTCCAAAACCCAAATCCAAATGGAGATTCTCCAAAACTCTCCCCAAAGAGTCAAAGTTGCTTGCCAAGGAAGTCATGAGCCTGCATGCCAACTTGTGCATTATTCAACGCAAGTCCACATGTGTATGTGTGTGCGCGCGCACATACACACACCACACGCACCAGATCCCCACGGGAGGGGAAGGAGGAGGAGCTCCATCCCCATCCACATGGCAACAGCTCAGAGAGAGAGAGCGCTCACGCACGGCGCAGGGCAGGCACGCTCACCCTGACAGCGCATGATTAAACAATCAGCGGCATCTCTGATCTCCCGCAGCGCAGACACGCACGCACGGACACGTTCCGTCCTGCGTAAACCAAAAAGGTTACCAGATTAATTGTATAACAACCAAGAGAGAGAGAGAGAGACGGGGCAGGTGGTGGAGGTGGAGGTAAAGCTGCCATGGCTGATTCACCACTCGTGCACTGCCTCCATTATTTTACACACTCGATGCCTCCGTCAAATCGAGGTGAAAAGGAAGAGCAGGAGGAGCCCATCTAGTCCTCTAGTCGCTACGCGGACCCCAAAACCCCACGGGCCGGCTCATACGCTGGAGCTTTGGTTGTCGATACGATGCGGTTGACATGAGCAAAGCCTTTTCCTCGGCTCAAAGCATTGACAAACGGCGAGTATACATCTGAACACAAAGCATGCTGCGTTTCCTTCAAAACTTCCACACCACCATGTCAAACTGCATCAGTTTTCTCCACGTGATAAGGCCAGCTCCAACGCGCCACCACATCCCGTCCGGCCCCGTCTGTTTAGAGTAAAACGGACAAACCAGACGGTCCAGCGCGCGACGGCCTGGACCCATCTGGTCCGTTTTGTGACCGGGCCGACCCATTTTGAGCGCAAACATGCACGCTGTTTGGGTCGCGGCGGACGGCAAACGGACGCCTCGCTCGTCCGAGTCGAGGCCGCGTGGCAGGCGGCCACCTACCTCCCATCGCCCGACATAAATGCGCACGCGCGGTCGGCTCCACCTGTCATCCGCCCAGCGAACGGTCGCTTTCCTTCTTAAATGGGGAAGCCATGGACCGGCCGTCGTTCACACTCCCTAGTCGAGCCCTTCCTGCCTCCTCGAAACCAACACCCCATACCCTAGCCTCTCCCCGTCCCCGATCTCGCCGGCCGGCCACCTCGCAGCCATGGGCTTCTGGAACCACGGCCGCAAGGGGAAGCACGACCGCGAGGCTAGCTTGTCGTCGGGCCGCCGCCGCGACTCCGTGAAGGAGGAGCCCGCATCACCACCACCGCGTCTGGACCCCGCGCCTGCCCCATTCACCATCGGCCCTACGATCGGCGGCGAGCGCGACTGGCAGTACATCATCGCGGATGTATGTCGGCGTTATTTGGGAGATGAGGACGCCGCTCCCGTGGAGCGACGTGTACCTCCCCAATAACTGGCACCTCTCCGCCGACCGGGTCCCGATCCCGCCGGTCTCGATGAGCGGTCGTGCGAGCCATGAGGAGATCGAGCGCCGCCGCCGCCTCCTGCCGGACGACCTGTACTACGACGACAGGTACGTCCCCGACTCCCGGCTCTGGGACACGTGGCTCCAGGACGAGCACGACATGCGGCGCGCGTCATTCTTCGCTGGCACCTCGTCGGGGCCGCGACGGCCACGTCCAGAGCGCGCAGCGCGTGCTTCCCAGGTGCGCGGGCGTACACAGGTGCGTGGACTGATGCCCACGCCGCCTCCTTCACCGTCTCCGTCTCCATCTCCACCACCACCACCACGCATGACAGCAGAGGAGGAGGCCCGACTCATGCAGCGTGTCATGGAGGACTCCATGCGCACGCATGATGAACGCCAATGGGAAGGCCTCGAGGAGATGATGGCCCTCTTTGCGACCAGCGACGTCGCCATCTCCAAGCTGGAGATGGTGAAGGCAGAGGAGGTGATGGAGGAGGAGCCGGTGGCCGCGTTCCACCCGGGACTGGTGGGCGAGCAGTGGAGCTGGTCGTGCACGGCTCTGGAGATGGCCGACACCGTGGGGGCGTGAACTCGTGCCCCACGCCGTCGCGGTAACCGGAGTGGGAGGCCTCGCCACAGGAGGAGGTGGTGCAGGCACCTCCGGCCTTCCAGCCCGCCCGCGTGTACCATGCGCCGCCGTCCCACCTCTGGACGCCGCCGGACTACGTCAACCTCGTCAGCGACGACAATGGCGGCCACTGAAGACGACGACAGCCACAACATCGACGGGCACTGAGGGAGTCCTGGATTAAGGGGTCCTCGGACGGCCGGACTATGTAGCATAGGCCGGACTGTTGGGCTATAAAGATACAAGATAGAAGACTCTCTCCTGTGTCCGGATGGGACTCTCCTTGGCGTGGAAGGCAAGCTTGGCGCCTGGATATGACGATTCCTTTTTCTGTAACTGACTTTGTACAACCCTAGTCCCCTCCGGTGTCTATAAAAACTGGAGGGTTTAGTCCATAGAGGTAATCACAATCATATAGGCTAGACTTCTAGGGTTTTAGCCATTACGATCTCGTGGTAGATCAACTCTTGTAATACACATATTCATCAAGATCAATCAAGCAGGAAGTAGGGTATTACCTCCATAGAGAGGGCCCGAACCTGGTTAAACATCGTGTCCCCCGCCTCCTGTTACCATCGACCTTAGACGCACAGTTCGGAACCCCCTACCCGAGATCCGTCGGTTTTGGCATCGACATTGGTGGTTTCATTGAGAGTTCCGCTGCGTTGTCACCAAAAGGTTTGATGGCTCCGTCAATCATCTACAACAATGCGCTCCAGGGGGAGGTTTTTCTCTCCAAACAGATCTTCTTATTTGGCGGCTTCGCACTGCGGGCCAACTCGCTTGGCCATCTAGAGCAGATTGGCAGCTACGCCCCTGGCCATCAGGTCAAGTTTGGAAGCTTGAATTACTTTGCCGATATCTGCGGAGACTTGATCTTCGAAGGATTCGAGCCCTTGACAGCCGCTCCCTGCCACCATGATGAACATGACCTAAATCTGTCATCGGACCGTGCCCAGGAGATAGCGCCTATAACTGCTCTGGCCCTAGATTTGGAGCAGATTGCGCCGTCCGAGCACGGGAAGCTCAACCCCGCCGCAGACTCAGCGGCGTTAGAGTCGCACACAGATCCCACCTCGAGCGGGGCCTGTGTCACTGGAACCTCGGATTCATCTCCGGCCATAGGTTCCGAACTGCGTGCATCCACGCCCATCAAACCCGATCAGGCGCCGATCGTTGAATTCAGTTCCGCGGACATCTTCCAGCACTCACCTTTAGGCGATGTGCTAAACTCATTAAAAGCCCTCTCCTTGTCAGGGGACCCTCAGCCGAACTATATCTGGCTTGAATTGGAAGCTGATGATGAAGAATTGCGCTTCCCACCCACCACCCACTTCATAGCCACTGTCGAGGACTTAACCGACATGCTCGATTACGGCTCTGAAGACATCGACGGTACGGACGACGATGCCGGAGAGGAGCATGCACAAAAACCACCACTTACAGGGCGCTGGACAGCCACCTCCTCGTATGACGTATACATGGTGGATACACCCAAAGAGAACAAGGCGGCAGTGAAAAGGATCCAGTCGAGGATAAGCCTCCTGAGATACAGCCAAAATGCCGGCGTCAGGGGCACCGCTCTAAACCACGCCGTGGTAAAAACAACAATATCAGCACAGGAGAAAATAATACTCCGGATGATGCCGAAGACAACGAAGACCCCGTTGAGCCAACTTCCGAACAGGATGAACGGGAGGATGGGCGAGTTAGCCCCAATGAACAGGCCGTTAACGAAGACTCGGTGGACAGTAATTATCTTCCACTCTCCAAGGACGAGGCGAGCCTCGGCAACAAAGACTTTATCGTGCCTGAGGAGCCCGTCGATCAGGAGCGCTTTAAGCGCCGGCTAATAGCCACTGCAAGGAGCATGAAAAAGAAGCAGCAGCAGCTTCAAACTGATCAAGATCTGCTCAATGACAGATGGGCTAATGTCCAAGCAGCCGAAGAATACGGCCTCGAGCGCCCAACCAAAAGTTATCTGAGGCGCAAATTGTTACCCTAATTCGATGACGAGGCGCTGGAGCCCGTCCTACCAACGCATAATGCGGCTGACCGACCACCACGTGGCCGGGACAAAGCGGCAACTCAAGCCGAACACCAGCCCGCACTACCTCGCCGTAAAAACAGAGACACAATAGCTCGGAGATACACATATGACCTGCGGCATGACCTGGAAAATAGAGCAGGTCAGACCAGATCGGTCTGTGGATCGCGGGGGTGTGCCCCGATGCGCGACAATGGCCATCCGGTCGGACGTGACAAACATAACCACGCCCGGGCCAAAAACCGCAGATGAACTCCATCCGAGCTACATCACGACTTGGCCCGATATAGAGGCGCCGCACACCCCCTCTACCTCACTGATGAAGTAATGGAACATGAACTCCCGGAAGGGTTTAAACCCGTGAACATCGAATCATATGACGGGACAACAGACCCCGCGGTATGGATTAGCGATTTCCTCCTCCACATTCATATGGCCCGCGGTGATGACCCTCACGCCATCAAATACCTCCCACTAAAACTCAAGGGACCTGCTCGGCACTCGTTAAACAGTTTGCCCGAAAACTCAATATGCAGCTGGGAAGACTTGGAAGACGCCTTCCTCGACAACTTCCAGGGTACATATGTCCGACCTCTGGATGCCGACGACTTACGTCACATAGTTCAACAGCCCGGAGAGTCAGCCAGGAAATTCTGGACTAGGTTCTTAACTAAAAAGAACCAGATCGTCGACTGTCCGGATGCCGAAGCCCTAGTGTCCTTTAAACATAGCATCCGTGACGAATGGCTTGCTCGACACCTCGGCCAAGAAAAGCCGAAGTCTATGGCAGCCCTCACGACGCTTATGACCCGCTTCTGCGCGGGCGAGGATAGTTGGCTAGCTCGTAGCAACAACAATACAAGCGAACTTGGCACTTCTGAAGCCAGAAATAGCAACGGCAAGCCCCGACGTAACAGACACAAGCGTCGAAGCAACGGTGAAAACACCGAAGACACGGCGGTCAACGCTGGATTCAGTGGCTCTAATTCCGGTCAGTGGAAGAAGCCATATAAAAGAAACAATCTGGGCTCGTCCAGCTTGGACCGCATACTCGATCGTCCATGTCAAATCCACGACACTCATGATAAACCAGCCAATCATACCAACAGAGACTGTTTGGTTTTTAAACAGGCTGGCGAGTTAAATGCCGAGAACAAGGAGAAGGGGTCACAAAGCAAGGACGATGACGAGGAACCCCGGCCACCGAACACGAGGGGACAGAAGAAGTCCCCCCCCCCCCTCAAGTTAAAATGGTGAACATGATATATGCTACCCATATCCCCAAGAGGGAGCGCAAGCGCGCGCTTAGGGATGTCTACGCGATGGAGCCAGCCGCCCCAAAGTTCAACCCATGGTTGTCCTGCCCGATCACCTTTGATCGCAGGGACCATCCGACCAGTATCCGTCATGGCGGTTCAGCCGCACTGGTCCTCGACCCAAGCATTGATGGATTCCATCTTACGCGAGTCCTCATGGACGGTGGCAGCAGCCTGAACCTACTCTATCAGGATACAGTGCGCAAAATGGGTATTGATCCCTCAAGGATCAAGCCCACAAAAACCACCTTTAAAGGTGTCATACCAGGTGTAGAGGCCCGTTGTACGGGCTCAATCACACTGGAGGTGGTCTTCGGATCCCCGGACAGCTTCCGAAGCGAAGAGTTGATCTTCGATATTGTTCCCTTCCACAGTGGCTATCAGGCATTGCTCGGACGAACCGCATTCGCTCGATTCAATGCGGTGCCACACTATGTTTATCTCAAGCTCAAGATGCCCAGACCACGCAGTGTCATAATAGTCAATGGAAACACGGAACGCTCCCTCCGTACCGAGGAGCACACCACCGCCCTTGCAGCAGAAGCACATAGTGGCCTTTTCAGGCAGAACCTTAATTTGGCGGCCAAGCTCCCGGACACTGTCAAGCGAGTCCGAACTACTCTGCAGCAGGACAGTCCAGCTCGTCAAGAGCTTGACTAGCAATTCGGCCTCCATCCCAGTCTCGACCAAACAGCGGCAGTCGTACCATGCGTACATAACTACGCACTCAAAATACCATGGGCATAGACGGAGGCACAGCTAGATCATGGTCCATAATACGGCTCAACCCCCCTGGACCCACATACTTTCACTTTTTCTTTTTCTTTTCAGGTTTCTTTTTTTAGGCCTTTCCTGGTGGCCTGATTGTTGTACCTATCAAGGGACGGATACACCAAGACGACAAGAAGCATTGACGTATAAGGGCATTCCCAGATGGCCTCTTTAGACGATCGTTATGCCTGTTTTAAGGACCCGCACGCAACTCTCCCTTGGTCGTGGCATGTTAAATAGCCATGTTTCTTATCGCACTACTTGTACAAATACGCTTTGACGTATTAATCAAACTACAATGGAAAATAGTTTGCGGCCCAATTTCTACGACATTAACCTATTGCTTCATTTTTCTTTTTCTTGATATTCTTATCAATTGCAACTGTACACTCTGGTACGTCTTAATTCGCCGGGGGCTTCATTACGCCCCTTAATATGGCAACAAAGTCCGAACACTTTTTTACAGTATAATTCGGCACCCCGAACTTTAGCATTATATGCATCGGCTCTGAATCATGTCTTTAGTCAATAGTTGGGTTGCCTGGCTCCTGTGATTACTACCTTACGTTTCGCTATATTGGATAGGGTAGTAAAGGGAGAACTACTGCGATTGTGTCCTGGTTTATCTGGATGAGCACCTCAGTAGAGAAAGCCAAAAACTCACTGTCATGATGCGGCGTGAGCCGGTCAGCTATTCGAGAGGTTACAAATCTTTTACGATTTTTTCCGCACTATGCGATGAATCGGTTTTTATCTGATCAGGTGTTTACAGCACCCCAAGTTCAGACTTACGAACACTAGGGGTTGCGCCTAAATTTTTATTGTCAAACTCCTATGGCTAAGTGAGGGTGATAAAGCCACATAGTCCGATTGCCTAGTTCGTTGCGCTAAACACCTCCTTTAAGGACCAAAACTTTGGATAAAGAGTGTTTAGATTCATCTCGAACACCCCCGTACTGCCCACGTGGCGGCTAAAGCCGACGACTGGCCAACTCTCAGATTTAACAAAACGGCCGCACAGGAGGTAAAATTTTAAATAACAGGCATTATATTACATAACGACTCTATTTCATAACACAGGATGGGACAATATGAATTACTTCATTCAAAGATAACGTATTTTGAACACTACCCCGCCACAATGCGGGATCCCTCCAAGACATTATCAAAATACAGCTTGGGCGTGTAGTGCTCCTTGCCCGCGGGTGGTCCCTCGGTCACTGCTACCTCTTGAGCACTGCGTTGGATTTCCCCGAAGAGGAGAGGATGATGTAGTAAAGTAGCATAAGTATTTCCCTCAGTTTTTGAGAAGCAAGGTATCAATCCAGTAGGAGACTACACACAAGTCCCTCGTACCTACACAAAAAGATAGCAACTCGCAACCAACGCTTAGGGGTTGTCAATCCCTTCATGGTCAATTACGAGAGTGAGATCTGATAGAGATAATATTTTTGGTATTTTTGATAGATAGATGCAAAGTAAAAAGTAAAAGGCAAAGTAAAACAAAGCAAGTAAATAAAGTGATATATATTGATATGATGAGAATAGACCCGGGGCCATAGGTTTCACTAGTGGCTTCTCCCAAGAGCATAAGTATTCTACGGTGGGTGAACAAATTACTGTTGAGCAATTGACAGAATTGAGCATACTTATGAGTATATCTAGGCAATGATCATGTATATAGGCATCACGTCCAAAACAAGTAGATCGAACGATTCTGCATCTACTACTATTACTCCACTCATCGACTTCTATCCAGCATGCATCTAGAGTATTAAGTTAAAACAGAGTAACACTGTAAGCAAGATGACATGATGTAGAGGGATAAATTCATGCAATATGATAAAAAAACATCTTGTTATCCTTGATGGCAAAAATACAATACATGCCTTGAAACTCTTTCTGTCACTGAGTAAGGACACCGCAAGATTGAACCCAAAGCACTTCTCCCATTGCAAGAACTACCAATCTAGTTGGCCAACCCGAAAAGGATAATTCGAAGAGACTTGCAAAGATAACTCAATCATACATAAAAGAATTCAGAGAAGAATCAAATATTTTCCATAGATAATACTGGATCATAAACCCACAATTCATCGGTCTCAACAAACACACCGCAAAAAGAAGATTACATCGAATAGATCTCCACGAGAGAGGGGGAGAACATTGTATTGAGATTCAAAAAGAGAGAAGAAGCCATCTAGCTACTAGCTATGGACCCGAAGGTCTGAAGTAAACTACTCACACTTCATCGGAGGGGCTATGGTGATGATGTAGGAGCCCTCCGTGGTGGATGCCCCCTCCGGTGGAGCTCCGGAACAGGCCCCAAGATGGGATCTCATGGATACAGAAGGTTGCTGCAGTGGAATTAGGTTTTTGGCTCCTGTTCTGATCGTTCGGGGATACGTAGGTATATATAGGAGGAAGGAGTACGTTGGTGGAGCTCTGAGGGGGCCACGAGGTAGGGGGCGCGCCCAGGGGGCGCGCCCTCCACCCTCGTGACCGCCTCTTGCACTTCTTGGAGTAGGTACCAAGCCTCCTAGATCACGTTCGGTTGGAAAATCACGATCCCAAAGGTTTCATTCCGTTTGGACTCCGTTTGATATTTTGTTTCTTCGAAATACTAAAAAAGGCAAAAAACAGCAATTCAGGGCTGGGCTCCGGTTAATAGGTTAGTCCCAAAAGTAATATAGAAGTGGAAAATAAAGCCCAATATAGTCCAAACCAGTAGATAAAGTAGCATGGAGCAATAAAAAATTATAGATACGTTGGAGATGTATCAGGCATCCCCAAGCTTAATTCCTGCTCGTCCTTGAGTAGGTAAATGATAAAAAAAATTGATGTGGAGTGATACTTTGGCATAATTTCAATGTAAATCTTCTTAATTGTGATATGAATATTCAGATCCGAAATATTCAAGACAAAAGTTCATATTGACACAAAAATAATAATACTTCAAGCATACTAATCAAAGCAATCATGTCTTCTCAAAATAACATGGCAAAAGAAAGTTCATCCCTACCAAATCATATAGTTAGGCTATGCTTCATTTTCGTCACACAAAGATGTTCCCAACTTCTATACCCCCGATGACAAGCCAAGCAATTGTTTCATACTTAAATAATCTCAAACTTTTTCAACCTTCACGCAATACATGAGCGTGAGCCATGGATATAGCACTATGGGTGGAATAGGATATGATGATGGGGATTGTGTGGACAAGACAAAAAAAGGAGAAAGTCTCACATTGACGAGGCTAATCAACGGGCTATGGAGATGCCCATCAATTGATGTCAACATGAGGAGTAGGGATTGCCATGCAACGGATGCACTAGAGCTATGAATGCTCAACAAAAGAAAACTAGTGGGTGTGCATCCAACTTGCTTGCTCACGAAGACCTAGGGCATTTGAGGAAGCCCATCATAGGAATATACAAGCCAAGTTATATAATGAAAAATTCCCACTAGTATAAAAAAGACAACTTATGAGACTCACTACATGAGGAACAAGGTGCTACTTTGAAGCACAATATATGAGACTCACTACATGAAGAACAAGGTGCTACTTTGAAGCACAAGTGTGGAAAAAGAGATAGTAGCATTGCCCCCTTTTTTTCTTTTTTTGGCCTTTCTTTTTTTTCTTTTTGGCCTTTCTCGTTTTCTTTTTTTATTTGGGCAATGCTCTAATAATGATGATCATCACACTTCTATTGATTACAACACAAGGATTACAACTCGAAACTAGAACAAGATATGACTCTATATGAATGCCTCCGGCGGTGTACCGGGATGGTGCAATGACTCAAGAGTGACATGTATGGAAAATAATGCATGGTGGCTTTGCCACAAATACGATGTCAACTACAAGATCATGCAATGGCAATATGACAAAAGTAATGCATGTCATGATGATGATGGTGGAAGTTGCATGGCAATATATCTCAGAATGGCTATGGAAATGCCATAATAGGTAGGTATGGTGGCTGTTTTGAGGAAGATATAAGGAGGTTTATGTGTGATAGAGCGTATCGTATCACGGGGTTTGGATGCACCGGCGAAGTTTGCGCCAACTCTCAAGGTGAGAAAGGGCAATGCACGGTACCGAAGAGGCTAGCAATGGCGGAAAGGTGAGAGTGCGTATAATCCATGGACTCAACATTAGTCAAAAGAACTCATATACTTATTGCAAAAATTTAGAAGTCATCAAAAATTCAAGTACTACGCGCATGCTCCTAGGGGGACAGATTGGTAGGAAAAGACCATCGCTCGTCCCCGACCGCCACTCATAAGGATGCACAAGCCAGGTACACTTCATATTTCAAATTTGTTACATAACTTTAACCATATGTGCATGCTACGGGACTTGCAAACTTCAACACAAGTATTTCTCAAATTCACAATCACCCAACTAGCACGACTATGATATTATCACCTCCATATCTCAAAACAATTATCAAGCATCAAACTTATCTTAGTATTCAATTCACTCAAAAGAAAGTTTCACATATCTTGAACACCAAGTATATTAACATTAAGCAAATTACCATGCTATTAAAGACTCTCAAAATAATCTAAGTGAAGCATGAGAGATCAAATAGTTTCTTTAAAACAAATCCACCACCGTGCTCTAAAAGATCTAAGTGAAGTACTAGAGCAAAAATTATCACGCTCAAAAGATATAAGTGAAGCACTATGAGCAAAACTATCAAGCTCAAAAGATATAAGTGAAGCACATAGAGTATTCTAACAAATTCCAATTCAGGTATGGCTCTATCAAAATATGTGTACATCAAGGATGATTGTGGTAGACTAACAAGCAAAGACACAAATAATACAAGACGCTCCAAGCAAAACACATATCATGTTGGTGAATAAAAATATAGCTCAAAGTAAATTACCGATGAAAGTGGACGAAAGAGGGGATGCCTTCCGGGGCATCCCCAAGCTTTGAATTTTTCTTGTCCTTGGATTATCTTGGGGGTGCCATGGGCATCCCCAAGCTTAGGCTCTTGCCATTCCTTGTTCCATAATCCATCAAAAGAATTCACCCAAAACTTGAAAACTTCACAACACAAAACTCAACAGAAATCTCGTGAGCTCCGTTAGAGAAAGAAAACAAAAGACTACTTCAAGGTACTGTAATGAACTCATTTTTTATTTATATTGGTATTAAACCTACTGTATTCCAACTTCTTTATGGTTTATAAACTAATTTACAGCCATAGATTCATCAAAATAAGCAAACAACACATGAGAAACAGAATCTGTCAAAAACAGAACAGTCTGTAGCAATCTGTAACTAACGCAAACTTATGGAACTCTAAAAATTCTACCAAAATAGTAAGTCCTGGAAAATTTATTTATTGATCAGCAGCAAAAATAATCAACGCAAAAGCACGTTCCTGTGATTTATCATAATTATATTCATGCGTGCAAAGTTTCTGTTTTTCAGCAGAATCAAATCAACTATTATCGTAGGTTATCCTATAGGTCCTACTTGGCACAAACACTAATTAAAACATAAAACCACATCTAAACAGAGTCTAGATGGATTATTTATTCCTAAACAGAAGCAAAAACAAAAAACACAAAATAAAATTGGGTTGCCTCCCAACAAGCGCTATCGTTAACGCCCCTAGCTAGGCATAAAAGCAAGGATAGATTTAGGTATTGCCATCTTTGGTAGGCAATCCATAAGTGGCTCTCATGATAGATTCATATGGTAATTTTATTTTCTTTCTAGGAAAGTGTTCCATACCCTTCTTTAAGGGAAATTGGAATGTAATATTCCCTTCCTTCATATCAATAATTGCACCAATCGTTCTAAGGAAAGGTCTACCAAGAATAATAGGACATGAAGGATTGCAATCTATATCAAGAACGATAAAATCTACGGGCACATAATTCCTATTTGCAACAATAAGAACATCATTAATTCTTCCCATAGGCTTTTTAATAGTGGAATCCGCAACATGCAAGTTTAGAGAGCAATCATCAAAATCACGGAAATCTAGCAAATCACATAAAGTTTTGGGAATAGTAGAGACACTAGCACCCAAATCACACAAAGCATGAAACTCAAAGTCTTTAATTTTAATTTTAATAGTAGGTTCCCACTCATCATAGAGTTTTCTAGGGATAGAAACTTTCAACTCAAGTTTTTCTTCATAAGATTGCATCAAAGCATCAACAATATGTTCGGTAAAGGCCTTATTTTGACTATAAGCATGAGGAGAATCTAGCACGGATTGCAACAAGGAAATACAACCAATCAAAGAGCAATTTTCATAATTAAATTCCTTGAGATCCAAAATAGTGGGTTTAGCAACATCACGGTTTTTATTTATTTCAATCCCACTTTCATCAATTTCATCATCAAAATCTAGAAACTCCGAATTCTTAAAACGCCTTCTAGGTAAACGAAGATAATCTTCAGATTCATCAAGATTCATATTGCAAAACAAAGATTTAATGGGGGACACATCAATAACTTTTAAATCTTCATCTTGATTTTCATAGGGATTGGAAGAACATGCTTTAATAAAGGCATCTTTGGAAGCACGCATCCTAGCGGTTCTTTCCTTGCACTCATCAATGGAAATTCTCATGGCTTTGAGAGACTCATTGATATCATGCTTAGGAGGAATAGATCTAAGCTTTAAAGAATCAATTTCAAGAGAAATTCTATCAACGTTCCTAGCCAAATCATCAACTTTAAGCAATTTCTCTTCAAGCAAAGCATTAAAATTCTTTTGTGAATTCATAAACTCTTTAACATTACTCTCAAATTGAGAGGGCATCTTATTAAAATTTCCATAAGAGTTATTGTAGGAATTTCCATAATTATTAGAAGGATTACTAGGATAAGGCCTAGGATTAAAATTCCCTCTATAAGCGTTGTTTCCAAAACTATTCCTACCAACAAAATTCACATCCATAAATTCATTATTATTCTCAAGCAAGGTAGATAAAGGAATATCATTGGGATCAAGAGGAGTATTTTTAGGAGCAAACATCTTCATAAGTTCATCCATATTTTCACTCAAAACATTGATTTCTTCTATAGCATGCACTTTCCTACTAGAAGATCTTTCGGTGTGCCATTGAGAATAATTAGCCATAATATTATCAAGCAATTTGGTAGCATCTCCTAACGTAATTTCCTTAAACGTGCCTCCTGCGGAATCTAAAAGATTTCTAGAAGCAAAATTCAATCCGGCATAAAAATTTTGTATGATCATCCATAAATTCAAACCATGAGTAGGGCATTTGTGAAGCATTAATTTCATTCTTTCCCAAGATTGGGCAACATGCTCATGATCAAGTTGTTTAAAATTCATGATGTCGTTCCTAAGAGTGATAATATTAGCGGGAGGAAAATACTTAGAGATAAAAGCATCTTTGCACTTGTTCCAAGAATCAATACTATTTTTAGGCAAAGATGAAAACCAAACTTTAGCACGATCTCTAAGTGAAAACGGAAATAACTTCAATTTGAAAATATTGTTATCCGTATCTTTCTTCTTTTGCATATCACATAAATCAACAAAATTGTTTAGATGAGTAGCGGCATCTTCACTATGAAGGCCGGCGAATTGATCTTTCATAACAAGATTCAACAAAGCGGTATTGATTTCACAAGACTCATCATTATTAATAGGAGCAATCGGAGTACTAAGGAAATCATTATTATTGGTATTCGAGAAATCACACAATTTGGTATTATCTTGTGCCATGGCAACAAGTAATCCAACACACAAGCAAATAGTAAGGCAACGAGGAAAAGGCAAACGGGAAAGAGAGGAGGAGATTGAGAAAGAGAGGGTAAATAAAATGGCAAGGGTGAAGTGGGGGAGAGGAAAACGAGAGGCAAATAATGTAATGCGAGAGATAGGGATTGCGATGGGTACTTGGTATGGTTGACTTGCTTGCATGAGCCTCCCCGGCAACGGCGCCAGGAATTCTTCTTGCTACCTCTTGAGCAATGCGTTGGATTTCCCCGAAGAGGAGAGGATGATGTAGTAAAGTAGCGTAAGTATTTCCCTCAATTTTTGAGAACCAAGGTATCAATCCAGTAGGAGACTACACACAAGTCCCTCGTACCTACACAAAAAGATAGCAACTCGCAACCAATGCTTAGGGGTTGTCAATCCCTTCACGGTCACTTACGAGAGTGAGATCTGATAGAGATAATATTTTTGGTATTTTTGATAGATAGATGCAAAGTAAAAAGTAAAAGGCAAAGTAAAACAAAGCAAGTAAATAAAGTGATATACATTGATATGATGAGAATAGACCCGGGGGCCATAGCTTTCACTAGTGGCTTCTCTCAAGAGCATAAGTATTCTACGGTGGGTGAACAAATTACTGTTGAGCAATTGACAGAATTGAGCATAGTTATGAGTATATCTAGGCAATGATCATGTATATAGGCATCACGTCCAAAACAAGTAGATCCAAATGATTCTGCATCTACTACTATTACTCCATTCATCGACCGCTATCCAGCATCCATCTAGAGTATTAAGTTAAAAACAGAGTAACGCCGTAATCAAGATGACATGATGTAGATGTTGGGGAACGTAGTAATTTCAAAAAAATTCCTACGCACACGCAAGATCATGGTGATGGCATAGCAACGAGAGGGGAGAGTGTTCGTCCACGTACCCTCGTAGACCGTAAGTGGAAGCGTTATGACAACGCGGTTGATGTAGTCGTACGTCTTCACAATCTGACCGATCCAAGCACCGAACGTACGGCACCTCCGAGTTCAGCACACGTTCAGCTCGATGACGATCCCCGGGCTCCGATCCAGCAAAGCTTCGGGGATGAGTTCCGTCAGCACGACGGCATGGTGACGATGATGATGTTCTACCGGCGAAGGCCTTCGCGTAAACTCCGCGACGATATAACTGAGGTGGAATATGGTGGAGGGGGGCACCGCACACGGCTAAGGAACGATCCGTAGATCAACTTGTGTGTCTATGGGGTGCCCCCTACCCCCGTATATAAAGGAGGGAGGGGGAGGCCGGCCGGCCCCTTTGGGCGCGCCAAGGGAGGAGGAATCCTCCTCCTAGTAGGAGTAGGACTCCTCCTTTCCTACTCCTACTAGGAGGGGAGAGGAAGGGGGAGAGGGGGAAGGAAAGAGAGGGGGCGCCGCCCCCCCCTCCTCCTAGTCCAATTCGGACCAGAGGGTGGAGGGGGCGCGCGGCCCATGCTGGCTGCCCCTTTCCCCTTTCCCCTAAGGCCCATAAGGCCCAATACTCTC
>NC_041381.1:103720188-103750985 GCF_002162155.2 Triticum dicoccoides | reverse complement strand
CTCCGGTTTTCTCCGAAATCACCCGGAACACTTCCGGTGTCTGAATATAGTCGTCCAATATATTAATCTTTATGTCTCGACCATTTCGAGACTCCTCGTCATGTCCGTGATCACATCCGGGACTCCGAACAAACTTCAGTACATCAAAACTTATAAACTCATAATAAAACTGTCATCGTAACGTTAAGCGTGCGGACCCTACGGGTTCGAGAACTATGTAGACATGACCTAGAACCATTCTTGGTCAATAACCAATAGCGGGACCTGGATGCCCATATTGGTTCCTACATATTCTACGAAGATCTTTGTCGGTCAAACCGCATAACAGCATACGTTGTTCCCTTTGTCATCGGTATGTTACTTGCCCGAGATTTGATCGTTGGTATCCAATACCTAGTTCAATCTCGTTACCGGCAAGTCTCTTTACTCGTTATGTAACACATCATCTTATAACTAACTCATTAGTTACAATGCTTGCAAGGCTTAGGTGATCAGTATTACCGAGAGGGCCCAGAGATACCTCTCCGCCAATCGGAGTGACAAAACCTAATCTTGAATTATGCCAACTCAACATGTACCTTCGGAAACACCTGTAGAGCACCTTTATAATCACCCAGTTACATTGTGATGTTTGGTAGCACACAAAGTGTTCTTCCAGTAAACGGGAGTTGCACAATCTCATAGTTGCAGGAACTTTGTATAAGTCATGAAGAAAGCAATAGCAATATACTAAACAATCAAGTGCTAGGCTAACGGAATGGGTCATGTCAATCACATCATTCTTCTAATGATGTGATCCCATTAATCAAATGACAACACATGTCTATGGTTAGGAAACATAACCATCTTTGATTAATGAGCTAGTCAAGTAGAGGCATACTAGTGACTATATGTTTGTCTATGTATTCACACATGTATTATGTTTCCAGTTAATACAATTCTAGCATGAATAATAAACATTTATCATGATATAAGGAAATAAATAATAACTTTGTTATTGCCTCTAGGGCATATTTCCTTCAGTCTCCCACTTGCACTAGAGTTAATAATCTAGTTCACATCGCCATGTGATTTAACATCAATATTCATATCTGTACATGATTAACACCCATAGTTCACATCGTCATGTGACCAACACCCAAAAGGTTTACTAGAGTCAATAATCTAGTTCACATTGCTATGTGATTAACACCCAAAGAGTACTAAGGTATGATCATGTTTTGCTTGTGAGAGCAGTTTAGTCAATGGATCTGTCATATTCAGAGCCGTATGTATTTTGCAAAATATTCTATGTCCACAATGCTCTGCATGGAGCTACTCTAGCTAATTGCTCCCACTTTCAATATGTATCCAGATTGAGACTTAGAGTCATCTGGATCAGTGTAAAAGCTTGCATCATTGTAACTTTTTACGACGGGCTCTTTTATCACCTCCATAATCGAGAAACATCTCCTTAGTCCTCACTAAGGATATTCTTGACCGCTGTCCAGTGATCTACTCTTAGATCAAAATTGTATTCCTTTTTCAAACTCAGGGCAAGGTATACAATAGGTCTGGTTCATAGCATAGCATACTTTATAGAACCTATAACTGAGGCATAGGGAATGACTTTTCATTCTCTTTCTATTTTCTGCCATGGTCGGGTCTTGAGTCTTACTCAAATTCAGACCTTTGCATCACAGGCAAGAACTCCTTCTTTGACTGTTCCATTTTGAACTATTTCAAAAATCTATCAAGGTATGTACTCATTGAAAAATCTTATCAAGCGTCTTGATCTATCTATATAGATATTGATGCTCAATGTGTAAGCAGCTTCACCGAGGTCTTTCTTTGAAAAACTCTTATTCAAGTATCCTTTCATGCTATCCAGAATTTCCATATCATTTCTAATTAACAATATGTCATCCACATATAATATTAGAAATGCTACAGATCTCCCACTCACTTTCTTGTAAATACAGGCTTCTTCAAAAAGTCTGTATAAAACCATATGCTTTGATCAACTCATCAAAGCATATATTCCAACTCCGAGATGCTTGCACCAGTCCATAGATGGATCACTGGAGCTTGCACATTTTGTTAGCACCTTTAGGATTAACAAAACTTTCTGGTTGCATCATATACAACTCTTCTTTTTAAAAAAAATCCATTAAGGAATGTAGTTTTGACATCCATTTGCCAAATTTCATAAAATGTGGCAATTGCTAACATGATTCGGACAGACTTTTTAAGCATCGATACGAGTGAGAAAATCTCATTGTAGTCAACACCTTGAACTTGTCAAAAACCTTTTTGCGATAAGTCGAGCTTTGTAGATAGTAACACTACTATCAACGTCCATCTTCCTTTTGAAGATCCATTTATTTAACATGGCTTGCTGATCATCGAGCAAGTCAATCAAAGTCTATACTTTGTTATCATACATGGATCCTATCTCAGATTTCATGGCCTCAAGCCATTTCGCGGAATCTGGGCTCATCATCGCTTCCTCATAGTTCGTAGGTTCATCATGGTCTAGTAACATGACTTCCAGAACAGAATTACCGTACCACTCTGGTGCGAACCGTACGCTGGAAGACCTACGAGGTTCTGTAGTAACTTGATCTGAAGTTTCATGATCATCATCATTAGCTTCCTCATTAATTGGTGTAGGAATCACTGGAGCTGATTTCAGTGATGAATTATTTCCAATTCAGGAGAAGGTACTATTACCTTATCAAGTTCTACTTTTCTCCCACTCACTTCTTTCGAGAGAAACTCCTTCTCTAGAAAGGATCCATTTTGAGCAACGAATATCTTGCCTTCGGATCTGTGATAGAAGGTGTACCCAACAATTTCCTTTGGGTATTCTATGAAGACGCACTTCTCCGATTTGGGTTCGAGCTTATCAAGTTGAAAACCTTTTTCATATAAGCATCGCAACTCCAAACTTTAAGAAACGACAACTTGGGTTTCTTGCTTAACCATAGTTCATATAGTGTCGTCTCGACGGATTTAGATGGTGCCCTTTTAACGTGAATGCAGCTGTCTCTAATGCATAACCCCAAAATGATAATGGTAAATCAATAAGAGACATCATAGATCGCACCATATCCAATAAAGTGCGGTTGCGACGTTCGGACACACCATAACGTTGTGGTGTTCCAGGTGGCGTGAGCTGTGAAACTATTCCACATTGTTTTAGTTGAAGACCAAACTCGTAACTCAAATATTCGTCTCCGCGATCAGATCGCAGAAACTTTATTTTCTTGTTACGATGATTTTTCCACTTCACTCTGAAATTCTTTGAACCTTTCAACTATTTCAGACTTATGTTTCATCAAGTAGATATACCCATATCTGCTCAAATCATCTGTGAAGGTCGGACAATAACGATACTTGCCACGAGCATCAACACTCATTGGATCGCATACATCGGTATGTATTATTTCCAATAAGTCAGTAGCTCGTTCCATTGTTCCAGAAAATGGAGTTTTAGTCATCTTGCCCAATAGGCATGGTTCGCAAGCATCAAATGATTCATAGCCAAGTGATTCCAAAAATCCATCTTTATGGAGTTTCTTCATGCGCTTTACACCGATATGACCCAAACGGCAGTGCCATAAATAAGTTGCACTATCATTATTAATTTTGCATCTTTTGGCTTCAACATTATGAATATGTGTATCACTATGATCGATATCCAACAAACTATTTTCATTGGGTGTATGACCATTGAAGGTTTTATTCATGTAAGCAGAACAACAATTATTCTCTGACTTTAAATGAATAACCATATTGCAATAAACATGATCAAATCATATTCATGCTCAACGCAAACGCCAAATAACATTTATTTAGGTTTAACACTAATCCCAAAAGTATAGGGAGTGTGCGATGATGATCATATCAATCTTGGAACCACCTCCAACACACATCGTCACTTCACCCTCAACTAGTCTTTGTTTATTCTGTAACTCCTGTTTCGAGTTACTAATCTTAGCAACCGAACAAGTATCAAATACTCAGGGACTACTATAAACACTAGTAAGGCACACATCAATAACCTGTATATCAAATATACCCTTGTTCACTTCACCATCCTTCTTATCCACCAAATATTCAGGGCATTTCCGCTTCCAGTGACCATTTCCTTTGTAGTGTAAGCACTCAGTTTCAGGCTTTGGTCCAGCTGTGGGCTTCTTCGCGGGAGTGACAACTTGCTTGTCATTCTACTTGAAGTTCCCTTTCTATCCCTTTGCCCTTTTCTTGAAACTAGTGGTCTTGTCAATCATCAACACTTGATGCTCTTTCTTGATTTCTACCTTCGTTGATTTCAACATCACGAAGAGCTCGGGAATCGTTTTCATCATCCCTTGCATACTATAGTTCATCACAAAGTTCTACTAACTTGGTGATGGTGACTAGAGAATTCTGTCAATCACTATCTTATCTGGAAGATTAACTCCCACTTGATTCAAGCGATTGTAGTACCCAGACAATCTGAGCACATGCTCACTAGTTGAGCGATTCTCCTCCATCTTTTAGCCATAGGACTTGTTGGAGACTTCATATCTCTCAACTCGGGTATTTGCTTGAAATATTAACTTCAACTCCTGGAACATCTCATATGGTCCATGACATTCAAAACGTCTTTGAAGTCCCGATTCTAAGCCGTTAAGCATGGTGCACAAAACTATCAAGTAGTCATCATATTGAGCTAGCCAAACGTTCATAACGTCTGCATTTGCTCCTGCAATAGGTCTGTCACCTAGCGGTGCATCAAGGACATAATTCTTCTGTGCAGCAATGAGGATAAACCTCAGATCACGGATCCAATCCGCATCATTGCTACTAACATCTTTCAATACAATTTTCTCTAGGAACATATATAAAACATAGGGAAGCAAAAACATAGGGAAGCAACAACGCGAGCTATTGATCTACAACATAATTTGCAAAATACTACCAAGACTAAGTTCATGATAAATTTAAGTTCAATTAATCATATTACTTAAGAACTCCCACTTAAACAGACATCTCTCTAGTCATCTAAGTGATCACGTGATCCAAATCAACTAAACCATAACCGATCATCACGTGAGATGGAGTAGTTTTCAATGGTGAACATCACTATGTTGATCATATCTACTATATGATTCACGCTCGACCTTTCGGTCTCCGTGTTCCGAGGCCATATCTGCATATGCTAGGCTCGTCAAGTTTAACCTGAGTATTCCGCGTGTGCAAAACTGTCTTGCACCCGTTGTAGATGGACGTAGAGCTTATCACACCCGATCATCACGTGGTGTCTGGGCACGACGAACTTTGGCAACGGTGCATACTCAGGGAGAACACTTCTTGATAATTTTAGTGAGAGATCATCTTAAAATGCTACCGTCAATCAAAGCAAGATAAGATGCATAAAGGATAAACATCACATGCAATCAATATAAGTGATATGATATGGCCATCATCATCTTGTGCTTGTGATCTCCATCTCCGAAGCACCGTCGTGATCACCATCGTCACCGGCGCGACACCTTGATCTCCATCGTAGCATCGTTGTCGTTACGCCATCTATTGCTTCTACGACTATCGCTACCGCTTAGTGATAAAGTAAAGCAATTACAGGGCGTTTGCATTTCATACAATAAAGCGACAACCATATAGCTCCTGCCAGTTGCCGATAACTTCGGTTACAAAACATGATCATCTCATACAATAAAATATATCATCACGTCTTGACCATATCACATCACAACATGCCCTGCAAAAACAAGTTAGACGTCGTCTACTTTGTTGTTGCAAGTTTTACGTGGCTGCTACGGGCTTAGCAAGAACCGTTCTTACCTACGCATCAAAAACCACAACGATAGTTTGTCAAGTTGGTGTTGTTTTAACCTTCGCAAGGACTGGGCGTAGCCACACTCGATTCAGCTAAAGTGAGAGAGACAGACACCCGCCGGTCACCTTTAAGCAACGAGTGCTCGTAGCGGTGAAACCAGTCTCGCGTAAGCGTACGCGTAATGTCAGTCCGGGCCGCTTCATCTCACAATACCGCCGAACTAAAGTATGACATGCTGGTAAGCAGTATGACTTATATCGCCCACAACTCACTTGTGTTCTACTCGTGCATATGACATCTACGCATAAAACCTAGGCTCGGATGCCACTGTTGGGGAACGTAGTAATTTCAAAAAATTTCCTACGCACACGCAAGATCATGGTGATGGCATAGCAACGAGAGGGGAGAGTGTTCGTCCATGTACCCTCGTAGACCGTAAGCGGAAGCGTTATGACAACGCGGTTGATGTAGTCGTACGTCTTCACAATCCGACCGATCCAAGCACCGAACGTACGTCACCTCCGAGTTCAGCACACGTTCAGCTCGATGACGATCCCCGGGCTCCGATCCAGCAAAGCTTCGGGGATGAGTTCTGTCAGCACGACGGCGTGGTGACGATGATGATGTTCTACTGGCGCAGGGCTTCGCCTAAACTCCGCGACGATATGACCGAGGTGGAATATGGTGGAGGGGGGCACCGCACACGGCTAAGGAACGATCTGTAGATCAACTTGTGTGTCTATGGGGTGCCCCCTGCCCCCGTATATAAAGGAGGGAGGGGGAGGCCGGCCGGCCCCTTTGGGCGCGCCAAGGGAGGAGGAATCCTCCTCCTAGTAGGAGTAGGACTCCTCCTTTCCTACTCCTACTAGGAGGGGGGGAAGGGGGAGAGGGGGAAGGAAAGAGGGGGGGCGCCCCCCCCCCCTCCTAGTCCAATTCGGACCAGAGGGTGGAGGGGGAGCGCGGCCCATGCTGGCCGCCCCTCTCCCCTTTCCCTAAGGCCCATAAGGCCCAATACTCTCCCGGGAGGTTCCGGTAACCCCCCCGGCACTCCGGTTTTCTCCGAAATCACCCGGAACACTTCTGGTGTCCGAATATAGTCGTCCAATATATTAATCTTTATGTCTCGACCATTTTGAGACTCCTCGTCATGTCCGTGATCACATCCGGGACTCCGAACAAACTTCGGTACATCAAAACTTATAAACTCATAATAAAACTGTCATCGTAACGTTAAGCGTGCGGACCCTACGGGTTCGACAACTATGTAGACATGACCTAGAACCATTCTCGGTCAATAACCAATAGCGGGACCTGGATGCCCATATTGGTTCCTACATATTCTACGAAGATCTTTATCGGTCAAACCGCATAACAACATACGTTGTTCCCTTTGTCATCGGTATGTTACTTGCCCGAGATTTGATCGTCGGTATCCAATACCTAGTTCAATCTCGTTACCGGCAAGTCTCTTTACTCGTTCTGTAACACATCATCTTATAACTAACTCATTAGTTACAATGCTTGCAAGGCTTAGGTGATCAGTATTACCGAGAGGGCCCAGAGATACCTCTCCGCCAATCGGAGTGACAAAACCTAATCTCGAATTATGCCAACTCAACATGTACCTTCGGAAACACCTGTAGAGCACCTTTATAATCACTCAGTTACGTTGTGACGTTTGGTAGCACAGAAAGTGTTCTTCCGGTAAATGGGAGTTGCACAATCTCATAGTTGCAGGAACTTTGTATAAGTCATGAAGAAAGCAATAGCAATATACTAAACGATCAAGTGCTAGGCTAACGGAATGGGTCATGTCAATCACATCATTCTTCTAATGATGTGATCCAATTAATCAAATGACAACACATGTCTATGGTTAGGAAACATAACCATCTTTGATTAATGAGCTAGTCAAGTAGAGGCATACTAGTGACTATATGTTTGTCTATGTATTCGCACATGTATTATGTTTCTGGTTAATACAATTCTAGCATGAATAATAAACATTTATCATGATATAAGGAAATAAATAATAACTTTATTATTGCCTCTAGGGCATATTTCCTTCAGTAGAGGGATAAATTCATGCAATATGATAAAAAAACCATCTTGTTATCCTTGATGGCAACAATACAATACATGCCTTGCAACTCTTTCTGTCACTGAGTAAGGACACCGCAAGATTGACCCAAAGGTAAGCACTTCTCCCATTGCAAGAACTACCAATCTAGTTGGCCAAACCAAAAAGGATAATTCAAAGAGACTTGCAAAGATAACTCAATCATACATAAAAGAATTCAGAGAAGAATCAAATATTTTCCATAGATAATACTGGATCATAAACCCACAATTCATCGCTCTCAACTAGCACACCGCAAAAAGAAGATTACATCGAATAGATCTCCACGAGAGAGGGGGAGAACATTGTATTGAGATCCAAAAAGAGAGAAGAAGCCATCTAGCTACTAGCTATGGACTCGAAGGTCTGAAGTAAACTACTCACACTTCATCAGAGGGGCTATGGTGATGATGTAGAAGCCCTCCATGGTGGATGCCCGCTCCGGTGGAGCTCCGGAATAGGCCCCAAGATGGGATCTCATGGATACAGAAGGTTGCAGCGGTGGAATTAGGTTTTTGGCTCCTGTTCTGATCGTTCGGGGATACGTAGGTATATATAGGAGGAAGGAGTACGTCGGTGGAGCTCCAAGGGGCCCACGAGGTACGGGGGCATGCCCAGGGGGGGCGCCCTCCACCCTCGTGACCGCCTCTAGAACTTCTTGGAGTAGGGTCCAAGTCTCCTGGATCACGTTCGGTTGGAAAATCACGATCCCGAAGGTTTCATTCCGTTTGGACTCCGTTTGATATTCTGTTTCTTCGAAATACTGAAAAAGGCAAAAAACAGCAATTCTGGGTTGGGCCTCTGGTTAACAGGTTAGTCCCAAAAGTAATATAAAAGTGGAAAAATAAAGCCTAATATACTCCAAAACAGTAGATAAATTAGCATGGAGCAATCAAAAATTATAGATACGTTGGAGACGTATCAGTCACAAGCTTCACGGCGTCCATCTTCACCTAATGCATCTTGACTCGGGCGAAGGCCATTCGCGCGCCTTCGATGCAGACCGACTGCTTAATGGCATCAAGCCGAGGGAAGGCATTGACCAGCCACTTCACGAGCCCGAAGTAGCTGCTGGGTATGGCTTCGGCAGGCCATAGACGGATTATTAAATCCTTCATGGCTAGTTTGGCCATCCTATGCAGTTCGACCAGCTGTTTTAGCCGATCGCTAAAGGGCATCGGATGTTCTGGCGCAAGGTATTGCGACCAAAACAGCTTCTCCGTGGAGCTCCCCTCTTTGGCTCGGAAGAACACCGCAGCATCTGAAATGCTGCGCGGCAGATCCACAAATGCCAGTGGAGAACTCCAAATCCGGGTCAGTAAGAGGAACCTTTTCTTCACACATTTGCTCTGCATAATAAAGGCCTTACCCGCCATGATTTTTTTGTCCTCCTGGATTTCCTGGAGGGCGCCCTGGGCTTCAACCCGGGCATCGTGTGCGCTTTGGCGGGCCTTGGCAAGTTCGGACTCTTGATCCACAATGTTGCGCTCCAAGGGCTCGCATTTCTTCATGGAGCTCCTGCTAGACCTCGCTGACCCTACCCTCATGCTTTTCACGGGCGGCTTGTTCCTTGCCGCTCTCTCCTCGGCCTCGGCCAGCGCCTTCTTGAGGGCCTCCACCTTGGTCGCCGCTCCTACAAATAAACTGGCACTATGGTCATTACAAATCATCTATCCTTTCTGATATAAAGAAGGTCATTGCATACCTTGTTTATCCTCTAGATGCTTTTTAACGCGGCCGAGCTCTTCCTCAGCCCGCTCCAGACTTTGCTTCAGTTCGGAAACATCAGCAGTATGAGAGGTCGCATCCAGTAATGATGCCTGCTTGTGCACATTGACTCATCTAGTTAGTCTCCTGCGAAACTTGTTTGATCCTTTGTCCGACTTTTCTATTTGAACACCGGACAGTGTCTCAGGGGCTACTGTCTATACTATGACATTCTTTTTACATAATTGTGTTGCTTACCTCAAAGCCTATTACAAGGCTTGTGCAGGCTTCGGTCAGTCCGCTCTTCGCGGACTGAATCCTCTCAACCAATGTACCCATAAGGGTATGGTGTTCTTCAACAATGGAAGCACTTCGCAGCGCTTCCATTAGGGTGTTTGGCGCCTCTGGCTGGACAGAGGTCACCGGCAGAATTAGCGCACCTCCTCCTTTTGAAGGAGGCTGCTTGCCGGGTTCCGGAGCCACATAGGTCTCCGGGATCGTATTCGGCTGGGGCCGAATTGGATATGCCCCCCATCCTCAATATCCATGGGGATTTTATCCCCCATGTGTCCGGCGGCTGAGGTTTCACCCTCCGGTACCGCCCTGACGGCCTCCTGAGTCTCTCCCTAGCCTGGGATCCTTCGGGACAACGCCTCGGTGCCATCCATGGCCTTGGGAGAGGAGGCCGCTGGAAGGGACCCGCTGTCCATCGCCTTTGGGTCCAGCGAATCTCCCGAAGGTGAGGACCGCTCGAGGTCGGACCGAGCCAGACTGCAAATGCATGATTCAACATGTTAAGACTATGAAGTAGAGAGGCCGGATATATGAATGTGTCCGAGTTTTTGAGTACTCACGATTTGGCCAGGGGCTTGTCTCGGGAGCGCCACTCTAGGCTATTGTCAACGTCCCACGTGGAGTTATCCGTGAGGGAACCCTTCCCCTCTTGGATGCCTCTGCCTCCAGATTTGTGGAGGTTTCCCTCTTCTTCCTTCCCCCCTCAGGGGGGAGAGTTGCTTTCCTCCTCCTCTTCGTCCTCGGCAGCGGAGGAGTGAGTCTTGGTATCTTCGGATGTCATGTCCGAAGCACTCTTGCGGCGGAGGCTGCCTCTGGTCCCCTTGGCCTTCTTCTTGGCCTTCTTCTTCGTCGCTTGATAGGGCGCCGAAACCAGCATCTTCGTTAGAAGTGGAATTGCAAGGTCTTTGGGCAGCGGAGCCGGACAGTGAATCCACTCCGCCTTCTTTGTCGAGCCCTGAGAGATTCAGTAGGGAGGCTTAGGCGTCTTCCTCGAGTATGCAAGTAAAGGACACACACTGAAAACATGAAAAAACTTACCGGACTAGCGGGATGGGCCAAGTCGTGCCCACGGTCCTCGGTCGTGTCCGGCCACGTCTCGCTGGACTTGAAAAGCACCTTCCAGATGTCTTTGTGTGTAGTGCCGAAGAACTGCAGCAAGGTCTAGTGCTTGGCCAGATCGTACTCCCACAAATGGCACGTCCGGCTTTGGCACGGAAGGATCCGGCGAATAAGCATCACCTGGATCACATTGACAAGCTTGATGTTCTTGTCCATCATGCTCCTGATGCGCGTCTGAAGCGTTGTCAGCTCGTACAGCGAAGACCAGTCCAGGCCCTTCTCTGGCCAGGAGGTGAGCCGCATCGGGGCTCCGGACCAGAATTCAGGAGCCGCGGCCCAGGTGGTGCCGCGCGGCTCTGTGATATAGAACCATGATTTCTGCCACCCTTTAATGGTCTCCACGAAGGAGCCTTCGGGCCATGTTATGTTGGGCATCTTGCTCACCATGGCGCCTCCGCACTCTGTTTGTTGGCCACTCACCACCTTTGGCTTCACATTGAAGATCTTTAACCACAATTCGAAGTGGGGTGGGATGCGGAGGAAAGCCTCACACATGACAATGAATGCCGAGATGTTGAGGAAAGAATTTGGGGCTAGATCATGGAAATCTAGCCCGTAGAACATGAGTACGCGGACGAATGGGTGGAGAGGAAATCCCAGCCCGCAAACGAAGTGGGGGATGAACACCGCCCTCTCATGGGGCTCCAGGGTAGGGACGATCTGTCCCTTGGCCGGAAGATGGTGGGCGATTTCCTTGGCCAAATACCCGGCCTCCCGGAGCTTCGTAGTGTCCTTCTCATTGATGGAGGAGACCATCCACTTGCCCCGCGCTCCGGATCCGGACATGGTTGGAGTGCTTTCTTGGGGCAGAAAAGATGAGAACTTGGGCGCTGGAGCTCGAGAATGGGGGAGGCAGAGAGAGAAGGCGTGGGTGAAAGGGGTAAATCCTTATCTATTTATAAAGGCAGTGAATATCGAATGCCTCCCCACTCGCCTTAAAACTCGTCTATTCCCCAAGGGCCATGCGGATGGCACGGTTGGGTTACCCACGCCCGTATTGATGAGAATCCCGCAATAAGGGGACACGATCTCTACTTTGAGAAGACATGCCAATGAAACCGCGTCTCGAAATATGGAGCGGCAGGCTAAAAAAAGGGTTCGAAAATAATGGCCGGGCGGCGACGTGATGTCCCGCTACAAAAAATTGTCAGCGGATTGGACTCGTGAAATATTATACTCTCTGCGGTTGTGTGTGGAATTTGTTTTGCATAGCCGGACACGATTCTTGTGTTCAAGGACTATTTTGGAGTATTCGGAGAAGGAACCCGCCTAGTAATGCCGAATACAATTCGCGTGCCGGACACCTCATCATTGAACCTGGTTCAGGGACTACTGAGGGAGTCCTGGATTAAGGGGTCCTCGGACGGCCGGACTATGTAGCATAGGCCGGACTGTTGGGCTATGAAGATACAAGATAGAAGACTCTCTCCCGTGTCCAGATGGGACTCTCCTTGGTGTGGAAGGCAAGCTTGGCGCCTGAATATGAAGATTCCTTTCTCTGTAACCGACTTTGTACAACCCTAGTCCCCTCCGGTGTCTATATAAACCGGAGGGTTTAGTCCATAGAGGCAATCACAATCATACAGGCTAGACTTCTAGGGTTTTAGCCATTACGATCTCGTGGTAGATCAACTCTTGTAATACTCATATTCATCAAGATCAATCAAGCAGGAAGTAGGGTATTACCTCCATAGAGAGGGCCCAAACCTGGGTAAACATTGTGTCCCCTGCCTCCTGTTACCATCGACCTTAGACGCACAGTTCGGGACCCCCTACCCGAGATCCGCCGGTTTTGACACCGACAGGCACGGCAGGACCGCGCGGGCGGCTTTTTTTTTGTTAACTATGGCAATGTGAACCGTGGAACTAGGCCGTTTTGTGGGCCCCCTAATTATGTTTATATTTTTATGTTTGCGTTTATTTTATATTTTTCTGCATTTTATTTTAGTTTTTTGCTTTTTTTTAATCACGTCCACCCCGGACATGATTTGGGGTGTGGCGGCGCGTTGGGCGCACCGACAACCCAAACAAGCCAACTCCAGCGCACGACCCCAAATGGATGTCCGGTTTGGCCAGATTTCGTTCGTTTGGGACGGTAATGGGGTGGCCCATGTCCGGTTCAGTCGTTTGGGTTGTCGATGCACCCAACGCGCGACCGCACCCCAAATCATGTCTGGGGTGGACGTGATTAGAAAACAAAAAAACTAAAATGAAATGCGGAAAAATATAAAATAGACGCAAACATAAAAACATAAACATATTTAGGGGGTTTACCGCCACAAAACGACTCAGATCCACGGGTCACATTGCCATAATTAACATAAAAAACTAAACAAAAAACACCACCCGCTCGCTCCTACCGTGCCCGTCGATGCCGTGGCCGTGGCCGTCTTCAGTGGTTGTCGTTGTCATCGTTGTCGCTGCCGAGGTCGACGTTGTCCGGCGGCGTCTAGAGGTGGGACAGCGGCCCGTGGTACATGAGGGCGGGCTGGAAGGCCGGAGGTGCCTGCACCACCTCCTCCCGTGGCAAGGCCTCCGGCTCCAATGACCGCGGCGGCGTGGGGCACCATTTCACACCCCCCATGGCCTCGGCCATCTCCGGAGCCGTGCACGACTAGTTCCACTGCTGGCCCACCAGGCCTGGGTGGAACACGGCCACTGACTCCTCCATCACCTCCTCCGCCATCACCATCTCTAGCTCGGGGATGGCAATGTCTCCGGCCGCAGAGAGGGCCATCATCTCCTCGAGGCCCTCTCATTGGCGCTCGTCGTGCATGTGCATGGAGTCCTCCATGACACGCTGCATGAGCCGGGCCTCCTACTCCGCTGTCATGCGAGGTGGTGGTGGTGGAGACGGAGACGGAGACGATGAGGGCGATGGCGTGGGCGTCAGGCCGCGCACCCGTGTACGCCCGCACACCTGGGGAGCACGCGATGCGCGCTCTGGACGTGGCCGCCGCGGCCCCGACGACATGTTTGCGAATAATGACGCGCGCCGCACGTCGTGCTCGTCCTGGAGCCACGTGTCCCAGAGCCGGGAGTCGAGGGCGTACATGTCGTCATAGTATAGGTCATCCGACAGGAGGCGCTGGCGGCGCTCGATCTCCTCGCGGCGCGTGCGGCCGCTCATCGGGACCGGTGGGATCGGGACCCGGTCGGCGGAGAGGTGCCAGTTATTGGGGAGGTGCACGTCGCTCCACGGGAGCGGCGTCCTCGTCTCCCAATAATGCCGACATACATCCGCGGCGATGTACTGTCAGTCGCGCTCGCCGCCGGACGTAGGGCCGATGGTGAATGGGGCAGGCGTGGGGCCCGAAGCGGTGGTGGTGATGCGGGCTCCTTCTTCACAGAGCCACGGCGGCGGCCCGACGACAAGGACGCCTCACGGTCGTGCTTCCCCTTGCGGTCGTGGTTCTAGAAGCCCATGGCTGCGAGGTGGCTAGCCGGCGAGATCGGGGACGGGGAGAGCCTAGGGTTTGGTTGTGGTTTCGAGGAGACAGGAAGGGCTCGACTGGGGAGTGTGGACGACGGATGGTCCACGGCTTCCCCATTTAAGAAGAAAAGCGAACGTTCGCTAGGCGGATGACAGGTGGGGTCAACCACCCGTGCACATTTATGTCGGGCGGTGGGAGGTAGGTGGCCGCCTGCCACGCGGCCCCGACACGGACGAGCGAGGCGTCCGTTTGCCGTCCACCGCGACCCAAACCGGGCGCATGTTTGTGCTTGAAATGGGTCGGCCTGGGCACAAAACGGACCAGATGGGTTCAGGCCGTCGTGCGCTGGGCTGTTTGGTTTGTCTGTTTTACCCCAAACGTATGAGGCCGAATGGGATGGGGTGGCGCGCTGGAGTTGGCAGCACACGACCCCAAACAGACGTTCGTTTTGCATGGATTCTGTCCATTTGGGTAGGGCGGGGTCGTGTCCGGGCCTGTCCTGAAATGCGGTGGTCGTGCGCCCAGCACGCGACTGCATCCTTTGGACCCATCCTGTCCACCTCCATTTTCAAACAACAACGTTTGAAATAACAAGCCCTAGTTCATCAGCCCAGCGGTCCTAGTTCACGCCAGCAACAGAGCCAGCAGCCTACACATCCTCGCCGGCAACACAGCCAGCGACCTACATGTCCTTGCCGGCAACACAGCCAGCGGCCGGCAATAGAGCCAGCCTATGGAAAGAATAGTTTATCGCCGGCAACATAGCCAGCGGCTGGCAACACAGCCAGCCTCCAAAATGAATATGCTTCTTGCCGGCACACAGCTAGCGTCCGGCACCCATGCCAGCCTCCAAAAAAGAACGGCCACGGCCGATCAGACGGCTTAGTTCAGGCCGTCGGCGTCGAACATCTCCTTCTGCCTGGCCTCGAACCAGCTCCTCGTCTTCTCGCTCATCTTGGTCAATTTCACGCTCATGATCGCAAGGGCCACCTCATTTGCTTTGGTTGCAGCATTGGTGGCCTCGATATTGAGCTGCCTCTGCCTGGCCATGACATTGGTGGCCTCGATGTCGAGCTGCCTTTGCCGGGACGCCTCCTCCATGTCGATCTTCCTCTTATTGGCCGCCTCCTCCATCTCAACCTTCTTCCTTTCAAGATCTAGGTATTGCTTCATTTTCTCATCCTTGCTTTGCCGCTTCTTCTCGTCCCTCACATCCTTTTGAGACATCTTGTCGTGCAGTCTCATGCAAGGCCATGGATGACGCATCAGGTATGTCGTCCACCTTGGAGTTGGTCTTGCCCCTCGGCCTCTTCAACGCCTCACCATCTCCATCTCCGAAAAACGCGGCCACCTTCTTTCCTCTCTTTCTTTGGAGTTCATGGTATTGATCTTTGAACTTTGGGCAATTGTTGACGAGCATCCAACAATGCGTAAGAGTGAATGGCTTGTCATTGTGCCGGGCCTTGAATGCTTCCAAAGATTGAAATGCCTACACCACATGATCAACAACAAATGAACATGCAAACATATACAAGGCCGAAGTCTCATGGTCGTAGCAAAGAAAGAACTAGGATGAGGAGAGCATACCAAGTCCCCAATGCCGAGACCATTCATGGTCGTGCTTCAACGCTCTCAAGTGCGGCACAATACTTGTTGCACTCTTGTTGGATGAACAACCACCACTTTTGAATCGAGGTGATGCCACGGTTGCTCATAATTTGGTAGGGCTCAAAAATCTTTCTTTCAAGGAATGTTTTGTGGACTCTCGTCCAGAAAACAAGGCCATCTGTTGCACGCCGGTCCTTGGATCTTTGCTAATCTCCATCCAACATTGGCAAATCAATTTGTCCTCGTCTTATGAATATGAACCCGTGTGAATGCTCTTCTTCCTCTATTGTGCTTTCGCTCTTTGGGTGAGCTCGTCGATGAACAATGGCTCGCCCGAAATGCCAATATCAATGTCATCTTCTTCATCACCATCGCCTTCGCAATAGATGTCATCGTCTTCATGCCACGAGTCACCATGGTCGTAGTCCGCATGGTCGTGGGCCTCTTCACATGCAACGTATTGGGCGCGGCCATCCCGACTTTGGGTCTCGTCGGGATCGTAGGCAACGCCATGCCCACCCTCGTAGATCGCTTGCTCCTTGAACTGGTTGTAGAAGGGGTCGTCGAATGTTGGCGTTGGTGTTACCATTTCGTCGAACAGGACGCGGGGCAACGGCATGGTGCCCATAAACGGTGCCCGTGCTTGCTTTCTTTGCATAACGGGCGGCCGCCGCTGCTGGATTCGGGCGTGACGTTGAGGTCGATGACGGCCGAGGGGCGCGGGGTGGACGGCGCGATCACGCCAACGTCCGGCGAGCCCGAAAAACGGGTGTTGCCATCGTGCCTTGGCGGGGAAAAGCCGAGCGACATAAGCGTGGTCCGCGATGTCGGCGATGAGCAATGCTGAGGCCTGGCAACCGACGAGCCTGTGCTCGCCGGGCCGGCGGCCGCACCAGAGAACCCCGCCGGACGGCAAATGCCAAGCATGAGAAGGGTGTGTGCTTTATTGACGATGGCCTCCTTCTCGTCGACCTTGGCCTTGCGCCGCGCGGCCTCCACCACATCGCGCTCGGCGGCGAACTTGGCCACAGCGGTCTTGCCCTTGACGACCGCCCTCCGGTTCCTCCTCTTTGCCGATTTCGCGTCCAACTTGGTGAGCTCCTCCGGCGTGCACTCCGACCGCGGCTTCCTTGCACCCTTGGTCGCCTTCTTCTTCACCTTTGTGGGCGGGTCGACGGCCAGGCCGCCGGAATTCGACGGGGCGTCAGCCATGGACGGTGGAGGGGGGACGTGGGAGGGTTTGGGGGAAAATGTCGCCAAATGGGGGCGCGGGGGTTTTGCTTGTGCAACTGACGGGCGGGCCAGGGGAGGACACGCACTTGCATCCCGCCCATCCGCGCGCTGTCCGTTTCGCCCCAAAAGTGGCGCAAAGTTGGGTCGGGATGGGTCGAAAGTGGACAGAAAAGGGACAAAAGCCCGTTTGCGCTCGCGCGCTGGGCCGTCTGATTTGTCCGTTTTACTCTAAATGGACGCACCCGGACAGGATGGGATGGGGTCGCGGGCTGGAGTTGGCCTAAGAGCAACTCCAATGGGGTGACCCATTTCGTCCGCTCGCGTCTGTTTGGGTCGGCGCGGACAAAAGTGGCGGCCCAACGCGCCGACCCAAACTCAATTCGTGTCCGCCTGGAGTCCGCGCCGACCCATTTGCGGCCAAATTTGCGCCCCAAATGCGTCGGCGCGGACGCGGAACAGACGCCTCGCGCGCCTCCTCGCTGTCCGCAACGTCCCCACCTGGCGGTCGTCCAACTATGACGGTCAACATTATTTATGACGACCGCCACCCTTGGGCCCACGTGTCAGCGACGACGGTCGTACTTTTTTAATCCGGGTGTGCGGCAGGGCCGTCCTCATCCACTGCCACTCGCCCCCGTCCCCATCTGGCCACCCCTGCCCCCACGCCGACGACAACCCTAGCCACCGCCAGCATGGGCTTCTTCTCCGGCATTGGCAGCAGCCGCAAGGGCAAGGCCCCCGCCCTTGCCGCCCTCCCCGCGCCGTCGCGCGCTCCTCGGCAGAGGCAGCGCATCAATGTGTCGGTGCACCAGGCCGAGTGGCACTGGCAGCACTGCGTGCCTCTGCCGTACCCCGATGCGACGCTGCCGCATGACTGGCATTTGGATCCAGAGAGGATCCTAGTGCCGGCGGCGCCGCGGTAGGCGAGGGCCCATGCGGAGGAGGTGCGGCGCCGGCGGGAGTTGCTGGCGTCAAAGCAGCGCGCCGAACCGCAGTACGCTGTCGACTCACCCAACTGGGCTCGATGGTTCGCCTTCGAGCACAAGGAGGCGAGACAACGCGGCGTCCACGGCGTCGGCTGCAGCCTGCAGCCGCCCCCGCTCGTCGTCCGCGACGAGGACCAGGAGGCCGAGGCCGCCTACCAGGCGGCCATTAAGGAGAGCGAGGAGGAGGCGCGGTGGAGGGAGGCGGATGAGGCGGCTTTCCAGGCTGCCATGGCGGAGGCCATGGCCCTCTCCGCGGCGAGCGACTGCGTCGCGCCGCCGGTGACCCCGCCGTCCCCGCCCAAAGCCGAGCCGGAGGAACCGGCCTACCTCGAGCGCTACTCCTGGACCGGAGTAGTGCGCGAGTGGGTCAGCGCTCCGCGATCTGGCTCGGGGCGACGGAGAAGCAGGAGGCGGCCTACCTCGACCACTGGCGCCGCGTTCAGCTGGCCGAGGAGCGCCGGGAGGGCGAGCGCCTGGAGATGGTCGAGCGTGAGGCCGAAGAGGAGGCGCAGCAGGCGCAGGCAGCGGCGGCGCAGCCCGACATCGCCGCCCTCTGGAACACGGCGTTCCCCTGGGTCGGCCATGCGCCAACGCTGATCGACCTCACCAGCACCGATGCAGCCGCCGCCGCCGACGAAGACGCCTAGGGCAGCGTGTCGTCTAGTCTTTAGTGTTTTTATGCTAATTAATGTAATGTGGACTTTCCCCGGCCTTCGTGGCCGGCTTTATGTTTAATTAAATACATGTGTTTATTTTTAAAAAGCTTTTTTTACGCGCCGACAAAATAGGTCGGGCTAGCGTTGGACGCTCGCGCCGACTCAAACACAGCGCTGGACGTTTGTGTCTGCCGTACCGACCCAAACAGACAAAAAACGGATAAAAACGTCAGTTCGTTTGTGCCGGCCCATTGTAGTTGCTCTAATGTCTCCGCATGACGATCACGAGTAAAAATCGCCGCATGTACTACACACGATCTACGACGCTCAACATGGGCACTGCCGAGGCGTATCCGGCGTCTGGCCGAGAGATCTACGGGGTGCATATGGCATCGTCTTGGGCGGCAGCAGGGGCCTGGGAGAGGGGCAGAGGACGACGGATGAGTGAACGAACGAAACGATTGATGTGAAACGAAAGAAGCTTTGTTGGACGATGAAATCAAGGAAAGCAGAGCAGCAGAGCAGAGAGAAAAAAGAGATGGGACGTCGGGGCGAGCTCGCAGGCAGGAGGGCAAAGCAGAGGGGCAAGAGATTCAGTGCTCGATCGATCAGATCACGTCCAGACCCTCACCTGTCACCGCTGCGGGGTACGGACAACTCATGTTCACAGTGCGCAGCTGAGCAGAGTGCACCACACTCTTCCTCCAACTTGACCCTTCCTTCGTCCCTCCACGAGACGAGAGGAGAGGTCGGAGGTGAAAGATGGATGGATGGGTCGACGGTGGGCCCCACAAGGGGGACAAGCCCACGAAACTGTAATAAATGCCCACATCACCTAGATCATGTACCGCTGTTGGGTTCATTCCAGAAATATATACTACCTACTGGATGGAAGGTGCAGTTTTATTTAAGCAAATGATTTCCTCCAGAAAAACATGCCATCGTTGGCTCGTTGCATTCGCATGTAAAAAAATATTCAAAAATATATGGGAATATATATTGGAGTACTACGACTAGATGGTGTTGTTATTAGGCAAATAACTCCCCCAGAAAAAGAATATGTCCTTGTTGGCTTGTTGCATTCGAATGTAAATGTAGTTTCGACTTCCTTGCCACTTTGGTGCCTTGCAACAAACTCCACTGCCACTTAATGGAGACTTTTTTTTTTGCAAAAGAACTGAAATGAAAATCGTGAGGCGGAATCTTGGCACGGAAGGCACATTCACCGGGTCAGAGAATCCTAAGACATGGAGAACCGGGTTAAACAGAGACCCTCCCTTAATCAGTAATATTGGTAGTAGTAGTAGTACACTGATCATAGTTAGTGGGTGGGCTAATGGCCCGCGCCACCGCTAACCAATGGCCCATCTATAACTGCTCCACCGCTTCGGCAGACCAACAAAACCGACGACAGGGGAGCCGAGAGCGGCAAGCCACTGGACGCTAGCGCTCGCATCTTCCGCTCGCTACCTCTCCGTGCGGCGGGATGAAGCAGCCGGCGGCGAGCCCGGGGCGTGCGGAGAAGCCCCAGCAGCAGCAGCTGCCGGCGCCGCCGGGGCTGGCGCGGCTTCTGCTAAGCAAGAGCCGGCGCGGGGCGCGGTCGCGCCGCGCGCCGGCCACGTCGCCCATGTTCGTGTCCCGGGGCCGGAGCCGCGCGGCGGCGGCGGCGGTGGGGGCGGACGGGGAGCCGTCGTCGCCCAAGGTCACCTGCATTGGACAGGTGCGGATGCGCAAGGGGAAGAAGGGCAGCAACAAGGGGCCGGCGGCGCCGCCCCCGCCGCCGGCCAAGGAGGAGAAGGCCAGGGGCTACTGCCGGTGCCTCAAGAAGGCGTTCCTCTGCGGCGGGCTGTTCGACTTCGACCGCAAGCACAAGCGCAAGGGGCCTCCGCCGGAGGCGGAGCGGACTCGCCGGTCGCCCTGGGTGTTCAGCAGCAGGGACGTGGCCGTCGCCGCCGCGCCCAAGCCGCCGGATCCGACGAGCGACCGCGCCGAGGAGGAGGGGGGGGAGGACGACAAGTCCGTGGGGGCCTTCGGCTCGACGGAGAGAGACGAGAAGGCGAGTGACCCGGGGACCGACAGCGGTGGCAAGGAGGAGGAAGAGTGCGAGGAGGGGGAGACGGCGGAGCTCGTGTCGTCCGCGACGACCACGCCGCCCAAGAACGCTCTGCTCCTGATGCGCTGCCGCTCCGCGCCGCAGAACCGCTCGTCCCCGCTCACCTCCAGGTTCGCCGCCGGCGCCGCGCCGTCGCCGGTCCAGGAAGCGGCCGATTTCGCGGTGGAGTCGATCGCCGCGACGCCACCTCGGGCGTCGCCCTCTCCGCGCAAGCCGGACATGGTGTCACCTTGGGCGTCCCCCTCCCCGCGCAAGCCGGACATGCTGTCACCTTGGGCGTCTCCCTCCCGGCGCAAACCGGACATGTTGCAGTCACCACGGGCGTCGCCATCTCCCCGCAAGCCGGACATGGTGTCCGCGGAAAGCAACGACGAGAAGCGGCAAGAAATGGCAGTATCCACGCAGGAAGACGAGGAAAAGATGCTGGAACAAGAGCACGAAGCCGACGACGACGAGGAGGAGGATGACGAAGCGGAAGAGATGAGGTGCTCGTCGGCGCGGCCGCTGGTGCTGCAGAGGTGCAAGTCGGAGCCGGCGACGACTGCGGCGGCGAAGATGGCCGCCGGGGCCGGGGCCGAGGGGGCGCCGTCCGGCTGCTTCTGGGCCAACGGCGGGAGCAGCGGCCGGCGGAGGCACGCGCCGCAGATGTCGCCGGCGGCCGCCGCTCCGGTGGCTTTGACCGGTCACTGAGTCAGTAGGTGGGGACCCCTAGCTGTTTCCCGTATACTAGTATTTTCCTTTTGTTGCTGTCGCTGTCGATTAAATTTAGCACGGTAAAGCTGTAATTCCCCACTCTTTTCTCCATCCATCCATCCATGCCGCTCGGGCGAAGACGATGCCTGTAAAAAGATTTACGTACCTAGTCACGCTGTAAATCTTCTCCTTCTGCCACTAGTACTACTACTACTAGTTGTTTATTTACCACTGTATTATGCAAAGTGTGTAGCCACGATTCGCCTGTTGATCCAACAATCTCTGGTGCGTCTGTGCCAGTACCAGTACAGTACCATACCAATAATCTGGCATAGTGTACATGTACTGCTATACAGAAGGTATACTGTTAAGTACTTTGTAGATTTAACAGTGCCATGAATGAGCTTGTCCGTGCACACCCGCTTCACTCAAGTGTGCGTGCAAACTTTTTACCCCTCACCCACTCCAGCAGCAGATGTACGTGGTAGTAGTACTAGCTAGGAGTTACTGGTGGTAACCGTGCCCATGTTTGGAGGGCTGCAGAAATAACAGGTCCCTGTGCGAAGGAGATTCCGGGCAGCGATCGCTCTCGCGCCCCTGTTTGCAGCAGCCATCTCGTTTTCGTGAGAGCTACAGCGAGCTCCTCGTAGTTGCAGGGCGAAAGAATCCGTGACCGCGACGCTTCTGATCCAATCCGAGCCACGTTATCTTACACTACATTACACGAGAAGCCTGTGCTCTGAGGTCTGAACCAACCACGGTAAGAAAAGAAAAAAAAATGGATCAGAGGAATTGATGAGAGGTTTGACTTGGGAACATGGCTTGAGAGCCGACTAAACACTCATGATGCAGCGGAGCGACCGACCGTGCGTCGTGCACACGTGCGTGGGAGGGCGCACTAGTTGACCTGCAGAACACTGCAGGTCAGTGAGTGTGTATGCATGAGAGGGCATAAATAGTTTACCTTTTGTTTTAGATTATTCTGTATCGTACTAGTGTGCTCCAGTGTGGCGGCACGAGAGGCGGCAAGTCTCGTGGATGTCATCTCGAGATCTACGAGTGCTGTTTCACGATGATCGGGTTTTCTTTGGAAACAGCGGCTTTGCCCCAAACTAGCACCATCCAGCACCAGCTGCTGATGCTTGCTGGCTAGTAGGCTCCCAGCAATCAGCACAGAACAATCCCATGGGAGACCTGCAGCACAGCACTAGTAGCATTACTCGACTTGTCTTGGCCTCTTGTCTCTCTGTCCTGTTCATCATATTGTTGCTTTAGACTGGATGTTTTTACGGTGTACTGAGCCTGTCGTTGCAACGTTGGTGGGGGTGCCAATTGTGCATCAACACCAATCTCCATACATCACAAGGCAAGGAGGGCACCAAATTTTGGCAACGCATGTACCGCCCATCGTGGTCCGATGACAGGAGCGAGCACTGTTAGACAAAGACCAATTTACATCTTACCACAGGTCACAGGTGATGAGTCGACGCAAGTATATGCACGAAACCGCAGTGGAGTACACGATATCACAGCAGGCAGGTTTACATTTTTAACAAAGCAAACTGGTTAATGCACAGGCCTGCTCCTGAGTTGGCGATGGAACATCGGTTGCCTTGTTGGCATGAGTTAATCAATCAACCCGCTGAAGCACGCAAGCCACAACTCTTTGGCTCAACTGAGGTTATGCCTGCATGAGAACTCCGAAGAAATACAACACCTGGCAGGCACTTCTCATGCTTGGCAAAGCACAGATAAATCAACAGCAGCAAGTAACACTGAAGGGCTCTGTTTATTGACCGCCACTTCAGAAATAATAATTTATTCTCCATCGAACATCAAGGTAACGAACATCTAAATTAGCGCCTCAAACCCTAAATACAATGATGGTTACACACAAACATCCACATGTATAGACTTGCATCCAGGGTGGCCTCCCTATTCCCTTATGTTCAGTAAAGAAGGTCAAAAAATGTACAAACTGCTCCAGTAGCAACATTATCCTTGATCCCCAGTCAGAAAATTTTCTATACCAACCTAGCAGGAATAGAAATACATTAGTGACCTCTAATAATTACATGAACAGGTAAATAAATATATGGATGAACTCGTGTTAAATGATTTAGTTGAAAAACTCCATGTCATGGTAAATAATTTAGTTTAAAAAACTTCATGAATTCCTGTGCTATTTTACCCTATGGCTTCACCAGTAGATCCTCAACAATACATTAGCATAACAAAGAAGAGAGGTTCTTGTTATATAGAATGTTCAAATCATACTGCTTAGATGTGATCAGATTAATTACTGCTTATTTGAGATTTGAATTACTGCCCATAAATTATACAGCTTAGATGATGATGAAGCATCTGTCACAAAACTGTATACAGTTTGCCACTCGGTCAAATATTAGCTTTCTTAGACAATACAAGATTGGAAAAAAAACTGGCTACGTCTTCCGCTAGCCAATCTACCAGCTAAGTTTCAAAAAAGAAGGGAATAAAACCTAACAGGCTAACTAATGGAAGTTCAGAAGCAAACCGAAGCATAAAGAATCTTTAGAAGAGCATATTTATCTGCTTCATTTTGCACAACTAACAAGAATTGGCAGCAGACTTTTTGTTCTACTTATCATGCTTTACTTTGGAACTAACAAGAATTGGCAGCAGACTTTGATTCTACTTATCATGCTTTACTTTGTAACTTCTACTTTCTATTTGGACTACGTTGCATTCCATTCTCAAGTCAGAGATGCAAAAATATCTTCCATGCCATGTCTTTTTCTTCTAAAAACATGCCTAGTTACAAAGTAACCACTTGAATCCCACAGAAATAAAGTGCAAGGACTGCCTGTCGAAAGAAGTTGGACACTGCAGAAATAGATGATTGATTCGTTAAGCTCACCATCAGAGTCCTCTGTGCAGATCCCCATGGAACACTTGGAGTTTGTCGACCAGGTGAGGCAACACAGCATCTATGTTTGTGTTTCTCTTACATCAACCAGAAGAAACCTAATAACCTCGGTAAAAATCAGGATTTCTGGAAGGCAGCCTTGCCAAATTAATGCAAACTCAGCTATCCCATTTAAATGTCCAATCTACTCAGAGTCAGAATCTATTGATAAACAAAGTCGAGGCCTGACCGACCGAGACCGAGGCTGGCGAGGATGAGAAAATATATTTTCAATCCTTATTGGATTTAAATTAGCTCCGTCATCTCTGTCATTGTTTGTGCTTGGAAGCACAGAAGCTGCAAAATTAGGGGAAAATAATTATGCCAGTACCACAAGGGAATTTAAACAATTGAATTAATCTGCTGATAAATACAAGATGATACAGGTGGGTACACAGAGCAACAAATATTAGCAGGCAAAAGGTCGGAAGATTAAAAATCTCAAAATCCAGTTCAATTCATGATACAAAAGGTTTAAATGGAGTGAAACTTGTTTCTTTACAACCCTGATCAACATCCAACTGATATTTTCCTATCGGATGAACACTGCAGATCACTTTTCCCTACTAACCATCTGTAGAGTTCTTTTTTGAGGGGGGGGGGATAGGATAACATAACTTCAAAACCAGGAGAAATATGGGGGAATGATAGCAATTTTCAGCTTACAGTTAACCATAACTAGACTAGTAGAAACATAAACCCTTTCTTAAGAAAGTAGGATTACTATATTTTCCCTTTGGGAACTTTTGTGAAATTTTAAGGACAAACAAGAAAGTGGGACAAAAGGACAGCTGTTTCTAAGGCGTGTTTTACTTGAAAGATCAGCTTTAAGTAACCACTTACTGTGGTAGTTTTCTTATTTGCAGTTCCACTAAAAAAGCTATATGTTCTTCAACTGCTGAAATGGAGCATATAAGAAAGGAAAACTGAATGCATAAAAGGGAGACAAACCAGCGTCAATTAATGGTTCCACTCCTGTCTCATTTGACCGTATTTGTTCTTGCAAATTTAAACCATTAGCAGCTGCAGGCTCTTCATTACCACCTCCACCGGCTGCGAGCGTAAGAGAGATCCAATCATCAGACTGAACCCCATTTGATGCATTTACACGCTCACTTGGTTCTTCCTGAAGGGGAGCAGAAGAAGGCTGACTTGGAAGAAAAATTTGCAAAGAAGGATCATCACCACCAAAAGCCAATGGGTTATCAACCAAACTTCCATGCATTTCATTATTACTGCGGTAAACTGGAAGGTCATGAGCTACAGAAGCCTCCTCTATGCCAACATTACAATCAAGGGAATAGTCGTTTGGTGTAATGCTAAAGGAATTGTGCGAACCAACATAAGTATCGGCGGTGCCATCCCTGAAAAACTGGTAGCCTTGCTCCGGTTGAGAATAGGGCATTTGCCAATTAGTCATCTCAAAATCATCAGCGTTGTTGCTTAATAAACCAAGGCCACTAGTACCGACACCAGGATCTTCCTGGTATCTTCCAGTAAATCCAGCATCACTAGTGGCAAAAGGAAAACCACCGTCATTTACAGTAGAATTGTCGTAGACAGTTGGTGGGCAAACAATTGTGTCATTCTCTTCATCAGAATCACTAAGAACAATGACATCTCCAGCACTAAGTTGTTGCTGTGATGTATCCTCTGTATTATATGTTTGGCCGAAATTGAGAGGAAAACTTTCAAACTCATGACCATTGTTCAATGATAAATCAATATGCATACTGCCCTCCTGGTTCACACTTGTGTCTTCCCCATCTCTATAACTCCCAGTGGGACTACTGCTCATAGGGAAAGTGTTTGGAGTTCGGAAAGTAATATTGTTCTGGGTGATATTTCCTACCACAGAAGGCTTCTTGTCATCTGCTTTGTTACTAACTTCCCAAATTCCATTTTTTCTCTTGATTCCAATTTTTAAACTCTTATGGCCATCAGAAGTACCTTCTATCTTGAGTTCATTAAAATTCTCAACACCAGGTTTGTTATCTTCCTTCAAGATGCACAGCGTGCCATCAGGCATATGCCACTGAGATAATTCCCTAGTTGGTACATCACCCTTTATACGCCAAGATCCATCTGGCTTAATATCAATCTCATTGACATCTTCACTACAATCACGCAACTGCATCATAAAGAAAAAAGAATAAACAAAAGCAACCAAATCACGCAACAACAAAAACCGAAGGTATGATGAAGACCTACCAGAGAAGTAATCCGATTGAAGTAAGGATCAATCATCAAATTCTCAAGAGAGTAGTTCTTTAAACATATTGGACACTGCCACTGCAGAATATAAAAAGAGAGCAATCAGAGAGACTACATAAGACATACCAAACCAATTTTATGCCACAATATGGGCTGCCACCTTGCAGAAAGTCACTAAACATGGACGAACAGCATTCTATATTTACTTGACTTCCTGGATGCACATGCACAAGTGTTGACATACACATATAAGCGCAAAATCTAACCTTGCGGGACCGCTGATTCAGTTCCACGAAGGTGTCGAGATCAAAACAACCCATGTGAACGCAAGGCTTGAACCTTCCAGCAGTCTTCATTCTGGATCCACTATTCTGAAAATATATATTAGAACTGTTAGATTGATTCCAAATCTTGCATACGTCACGACAAATATTTGGTTGTCAAATATTGATTGCGCAAGATTGGCAAGAAAAAGCATTGGAAGTGGGCAAAGGGCATGGCCATATGGACATGTCGAAAACTGGAAACACCAAGACAAAGGATGAATTTTAGCACATGGCAAAATAACAGGTAGGGTGATTTGGGTACAAACCAGATATACCCTTAGCTTATAAAGGTAGACATAACATACGTTGACAAAGAAAATACATTGAAACAAATATTTTTGCTTCTGAAAGATGCCATATTAGTACCCATTTCTATATACCTAAAACTACTCAGCTAACGAGCAAGGAATGTAGCAAACTGACAGCGTGTAATTACTAACCACGAGGCAAGCATACAGGACTGACAAGTATATGCTGAGTCAGCCAAAAATAACAATAACAGTTACACGCACGAAAACTCACAGGGCAACGAAGGTTGACTGTAACAGATTCAGTAACCACTTCCAAATCACTGTCACTATCAGCGTTCTCTGCAGTATCTCCACCTCCGAGACAGCGCCGAACACGAGTAAGAGCATCCTCAAAAGACTCACCTTCAGCTTCCTTTGGAACTAAATTTAAAACCTGGATACCAATGATAGCGTTAACGGAAAGGTAATGCAACAAGAAATTATGTAATATGTCAGAATGTAAATCAAGTGGTCTAAAATGGGAATGGGAAGGTAATGAAACAACTTATTCAAAATAAAAACGTGGAGCACTACAAGATGCTAAAATCAAAAGAAAAATGTTCAAGAAACAGCAGAAAATTTTAGTTTGGTACAGTTGTTTTCACTGGACAAAGTAACAATTTGCAAAAGTAATCCTGGACATACAGGATTAGATTCACTCTCACAAGTTGGAAAAGTTACAGCCAGTTTCATTTTATAACCTGAGATTTTTCAGTGGCAGATGTTGGCAGTAATTAGGGGTCAAATCTGTTCCAGGTGGAGGATGCAATGGCAGATGTTCGGAGTTTCTGTAACAGAGTCCATGCCATCCAATTTACCGAAGTTTGATCGTCAACACATTTAAAACTATCGAAATTGTTAATGTCCAATTTTAGAATAATTCTTAACAGTCACTGCTAAACTTATATTTGCAGGTAACGTGAAGTAATAAAAACAAATAGCAGTGGTCACAAGTCATTTCAAAACAAGAACTGTCAAAGTAAGATCTAGAAGATTTTGAAAGTAAAAAATGTCAAACGAAAAACAAAAACTGTGGGGGTAGTTCAGACTTGTGATGAATTACAGAACTTCATATTTTCCTTCTTGTAATAAAGTTCAAATTATGTGTCGTTCTTAATCATTGATGAACATTCCAGCCAGACACATATAGGGAGGAATGGTGGGCAATAACAATCAGTTGGTGTGCACATGTCCCTCTTCAGGATATATATAGATAAAGGGGCACAAAGTGTTCCGTACCATCGCAAAGATAACTCGAGTTGGAAAACAACATCGATGTGTCACTGACATGTGGCTCCATGGCTCACTAGTCTGCCTCACATGTGATGGCATTTTCAATTTGTACATCTTTGCGATGATACCGAGCTAAGCTTCTCCTTAAAGGAGGCTATGGTCCAGTCAAATGGAGAAAGGCAACTGAGAGATAAGTGAACAGGAAAAGGAAACACCTAATACCAATCATTTCAACTAAATTGATAAGTAAAGTCAAAACCTGAGGAACACTCCTCCTCCTAGCAACTCGGACTCCAAAGCAAAATGTTCGATTATCAACCCTCCGTAAGCAGATCTTGTTAGTTCCTTCTCTACTGCATGTGGTTATCTGCAAAATACAAGGATGGCAAGTTCAAGCCATGACAAAAAGAACTTGGGTAAAGAATAAAAATAAAAATGTAGCAAACAGTATTAATGTAATGATTGAATGCAGAATGTTTCTTCATGCACAAGTTCTCAATCTGTCAACAAAATATACCACATTGATTGGTCCCAACATGAAAATGGATGTTGTATGCTGCCAGTTTTGTACCTAAACTATCCAACTCCAGTTGTTGATTCATGAAATCCAACAGTGGCTGTAGCAAGATAAGTCTACCTGACACCAATATCACCAAGCTAATTAAGTCTTTCGCGGAAGTGATGCCTTACAGTGCCATGGCCATGTAGTTAAATTCTTGTATGGGACATAACATTATTAATTAGTGTATAGACATGTCTTCATCTTACAGTTCACCCTTTACCTCATATATGTATGTAAATTCAGTTGTAGTACTTTCTGTGACGCTGGATCAAAAACTATTTGCACTTTTAAACAAGTGTTCAGGTAAGGTCAAAAATTGCAAGCCTACTCATCATGAACATGATGAGACATAACCGAACAGTAATGTTGGTCCATGGACGATATGTCCCTCAACACAGCTTGTAAAATCATAAGACCCGGCCCTACTCATGTTGGCCAATGTGGCACAATTGCACAAGTAAAGTTGTGCTGGCAGTTTGCAGTCAACTGTGCTAGCATATAATGCTTGCTGGATCCGAACATAAAACCTGCAGTGTTCCAGGTTTAACTCTTTTAGTCCAAGTGAGTCCAAAAGCGTAAGCTGCATGCTATGGACATGCTGGACCACCATTTGTGGGTTATGCCCATTGATTGCAGCATCAAGTGCACTAGTGGGTATCCACAGAGTTACTGACGAGGGGTGGTTACAGGCATTTAGGATCATCCCTTCGAGTGGGGCGGGGGATTATCATGCAGCCTAACTAAGTGTTGCTGCAAGTAGAATTGTGGTCACAGGCCTACATAAGCTTGCTGGTCCAAATGCAACACTTTTTGGTTAATCGTTTAAAGCGAGACAAGGATGAAACTGTAAGTGGATAAACATGCAGAGGGACAGAATAAGAATGAACTCACCAATGGCCCATCATCCCGTCCATTTATGCCTAGCAACTGAGAACCAGGTCTGGTCACTACTCGTACAGCAAAACCTGAATGAATGGAGAAGATAAACGACATTCACACTGATAATCCTTAATTCCAAAATGATCAATGTAAAACACAACCTACAAGGCTACAACTCAGATTTAGCACATATGTTAGAGCAGTGTCTGGGATATAAGCAAACATTGAACTGATATGCGTTTCAAAAATATTCCTCAGCCTAGTTATATATTGCCAACAATACCATTCACTTCCAATTCTGCATATTGGGGCCACTGCATCCTGAACTGAACTTTATCATTCATAAGAATGCACCAAACCTGTGCATAAAACATCCTCCGGTTAATAAGACAGTACTACAGACCAACATATATAGTCTGGTCTCAAGAGTATATCTGCAAACTAAAAACTTCTGAGAGAATCACTCCTCTGCATATACAAGAGACTAGCATAGCATCTATATATGGTAAAAATGGAACTATCCAATAATGCAAAGAAAAAAAAAGTTGGCAAGTGAA
>NC_041381.1:103667207-103719877 GCF_002162155.2 Triticum dicoccoides | reverse complement strand
AGAAAATAACTTTCATGATTCAATAACAAATACATGGGATAATATACTATTCCTGTGAGTGTAAATTCGATGATAGAATCCAGATGCCTTAAAACCTAGACATATACTCATTTCTTCCAGATTAGTCATGGGGTTGTAACATAGCAGTATCTTAAAACGAGGAAGACTTTCAGAATTCGGGTATGTAAAGGTATAGCGGTATCAACAACAACAACAAAGCCTTCAATAACAAAGGTATAGCGGTATCATGTCACATTAATTTCCTTTGCCCAAAAGACATGGTATATTAAATCAAACTGAGAACTATGGCACGTCTACTGTAGCTTCAAGTGTACTTCAAAGTACTGTTTGGTGTAGTTGCTGCCGGTTGCTAGAGATTGGATTGATTTGGTTAGTTTCTATCCGGTTGAGTTTGTGTAGTTTAACCCAAGTGGTCCATGTATGCTTGGGTACATATCTATGTAAAAAGCAAAAGAAAGTGAATGAATCCAGAAAATTAAGAGAACTCTTCGGTGTGGATGCACGTCCTCAGCGAGTTGTAATAGCATTCAAATATATGTCCTATACAACACCTACTAGCTTTTGACATTCTTTAATCAAGCAATATATGAATTAAGCAGTGTCACTGAAGTACTGCTATGACATTTGTCTTCACCAACTATTCTAGATCTATTCCAACCACAATATGTGCATACCTTCAGGTACCAGATTCTACATCAAGTTGTCACTGTCCAATTTCTCTATGACAGGTGTTTACCAAGTTGTAAACTACGCTCGCAGAGTGAAGACGAGTTCACTCAGAACTCAGGAATGCAAAAATTAGCTTTTCAGGAGAGCATACCTGGAGATCATATTCTGATCTCTGAACTGTTTCCCTATCGGCTCGAGAAAGTTGGAAGGTTTTCTCCACGGTTTGAAGTACACTTGTTCTACAGATAAGTGACAATGTGAGGATGCAATAAGGACAAGTTTATATCACAAGTAACACAAAAATCGGAAACCAAACAATGCAAGCACATCAATATGCAGTAGGGGCGCAAGCCACATCCCGTTTCATCCCGCGAAACTCATCAATAAGCTCATAATTTGCTCATTACTTGTCTAAAATTAAATACTATATCTGAACTATGGTATTGTCCATTAGCCTGCCCCGCTTGCATCCCTACTATGCAGTTATCCATCACCCACCCTGAGTAATATATACTCCCTCCGTCCCAAAATAAGTGACTCAAAAGTGAGTCAACTTTGTACTGAAGTTAATACAAAGTTGAGTCATTTTTGAGTCACTTATTTTGGGACGGAGGGAGTAGTAGATTAACATTGCAAGAGAAAATAACATTTAAGAAGCATTGTACCGCATACAAGGCCCCGTTTGGAACATGGGAAAACAGTAGAAACACTATTCACACAGGAAAAGCTCCTTTCCTGGCGTTTGGAATGCAGGATCATCTTACAAAAAATGGGGATAGGAATCGATTTCCTTCACTTCTACAAGAATCTCACAGGGTTCTGAAAACCCAGTCCAACCTCATTTTTTCCCTCTCGTCGCATAAGACTGAGGCACTGCAGCTACAGCAGCTGCTTGATCTCCCGCCATGACCAGCAAACACAGGAAAAGCTCTAAGCAAATCAACAGGCAGGGAGGCAGGGGAGAAGCTTAAGCAAGCACAAAAATGGAATCCCCGCAACATGTAGAACACATTGGCGGCAATGTTTTTCCGTAAGGAGCAGCTGGTAACTAGTGGCCGGAGCTAGGCGTGACCAAGAAAAACTAGCAGAGAAAAGAAGGAAACATGCATGGAGAAGATGAAGTTGGGATAAGAAAAGAGCATGTGGTGTAGAAAGGGTGATTGCATGATGTTATTTTGCTATACCTTTCACGGTAGTTGTACCAGAAAATTATTCTCTATTAGGCAAGAGATTCAATGACATGTGTGGGGCTTAAGTGCTGTGTCTGACTGTAGTTTGACTGAGCTATTAGGATTCCTGTGATATACCAATTCCGGCATTCCAAACACATGATTTCTTTTCCTATTCCATTGTTTTTCCTATTTCCGTATTTTCCCTACCGTGTTACAAACGGGGCCTAAATGTATTTTCAGAGACATGTAGACTAAGTTCTGACATCAACAGAACAGATATCTGCTACGTGCTTACTAAGCCTTTTCTTTGAAAAGATGAGTTGTCATTTTAAACTTATGAAACAAACAAACTGAGAGTACATTCAAGTTTAATAACAAGACTTCAAGAGGAATGTCTTATGTCTGTCAAAAGGTTATGAACTAGAGCAACCGACTAAAAGGACAGACCCAGTGCTAGAAGCTCCCACACCAGGTGGAGTCTGGGGAGGGATTATACAAGGCAAGTCTTACCCCTCGCAGTGCAATGCAGGGAGGCTGCATCGAACCCAGGACCTCTTGGCACAAGTGGGGAGTACTTCACCACTGCGCTAGGCCTGTCCTTCAACTGGAGCAACCCACTAATATATATATATATAATATATATATATATATATATATAAGTGTGTTGGATGAACCAGCATGTATTACTTACTACTTCACCACGTAACAATAGCATAACGGGCATCCCTGGGAAAATAAACAAAGCAATACAACCTACCATGCATTACGTCCTAAAAGTAGAATCAAATATGGCGAGAATTTCCCAACAAAGAATGGAGAAGGCAGAAACAGCCGAATGTAGCCCATCTTTTCCGAATTAAAATAAATAGGGATACGCTGTGGATGTGGTGGGACTTGGGCGTCTAGTAACGGCCCGATAGAAACTATTGTTGCCAGGTAGGCAGGTACGCACACACGAGCGCCACAAAAGGGACAAGCTGCTCCAGCCTCCAGCGACCACACCGCCGCCGCGTTGACTCGCTGCTGCAACTGCCACCGCCTTGACACGACCGCAGCCATTTCCCCCAAGCACAGCAGTGCTCCTCTCAACGGCAACCACGCTCGAGCAGGTAACCTCAACCTATTTATCTCTTTGTGATTCGATTTTTTGCTGTTGAGCTGCTGCTGCTTGCTTCCCCGTGCTGTTCTTGTGCTTCATGCTTCTTGCTTCCCCATGCTGCCATCCCCCCAAGCCCAGCCACTCTCCTCTTCCCCACTCTGTTCTTGGCTTCGTGCTGTTGCTCAGTGTTGATTGTTGTTGCTGCTTGCTGTTAGGTAGCATGGCATCTAGGAGCGCCACCGCCTGTAACCTATCATACATGGGTGAGAGTGAAGGGCAGCCTGGTTTTGTAGATCCGAAATATCCTGTGTGGGCTTATGTTCAGAAAGTTGCACCTGCATCCTCTTCAGTCTCTAATACTAGCTTTTGATGTATTTTGCAAGTTGCAATCGCAATGACACAGGTCTGGAGGAACAATTAATTTAATTCAATCGCTGAACACTTGAAAAGGGAGACAACAAATGTGGCAGTACCGCAGTATTCTGATGTCATCTCAGTTTCTCGTTAATTTTTTTTTTAACTCTATTATATAGCATATTTTTTAAAAAAATTGTCTATATGCTCGCCATATCCCCGATTGGCTGTTCTTGGAAAATGCCGTATCCCATGTCCCTGTATGCATATCTCCATGTCTATGTCTCCGTATCCGTGCTTTTTAGCTCTTTCCAATTGTTTTCTCTCAGAAAGAGGGAAGGGAAACATCATGTATAATGGTATACATACTGGTGACTGGTAACAAGGTTTCATCTTATACTCACCCATCATTTGCAACACCAGATGACATGAATTTCAGAGGGGGTAATGGATTCCCTGTAGTGACCCAAAACCTGCAAATTTTGAAGTCTGAAACTTCAGCAAGTGAAAATTCCACTTTCCAGTCTACACAGAAAAGCAGGGGAAGTGCATGATATGGAGGCTTCTCATTCAAGATTCCGACTTCAGCTTAAATAAATGCTTTCTACTGAACATAAACAGTGCATGATATGGAGGTTAACTTCTATAATGCTATTCAGAGATTCCGACTTCGGATGCCCTAATTACATTTACAAAGTTTGCTACTCCTTCAGGGGACAACTCATTTGAGATTCTGATTTATTTATTTATTTGTAAAAGCACAAATATGCACTTGTGCAAAACAACCTGGGGTGTAAAATAAGTAACTTGAATTGTGCCAAAACCTCATTTGAACTTCATGCTAACAAGAAATAAACCACCCTGTACATAAAGCCCAGCAGCAATAGGTTGGTGTTCAGTAAGCACAACATGAACTTAGCCAATCAACACTTACGGAAACATTATAGGAACCCTTAACTTAACCAGTTATAGAATGGGCATAGCAGTTCAAATAATAAATGAAAAGATATAGACGGCCTGATGCATGAATAACTTCATTCCCAAAAGTACTCCATTCTCCAGAGGAATGAAATGGCAGGTTCAATAGCATTTGTATCAGGACACTAACTTATAGTTGATCAGACACAAAAGAAGAAAGTGATCAGATTTATTTACCACAACAGGCATTCCAATTCAATAAATTAAATTGAATGGAAGTTGCTATCTGGAGCGAGCTAATCACTTTCAAAGTTCCAGTTACAATTCATTGTTAAATTCTAGTGACAAACATAATGATTAAGAAACATAAATGCACTATAAAATAACAAGTGTATATCAGATAAAAACTGAGCTAAAAAAACAAAGAGCAAGCAGGAGAAGCAAGACATACGGGTCTGCCCGACTTAGTCGGCATAATTCACAGTAGAAGTGGGGTGGAACTTCAGGGCCAACACCCTCAGTGGGCTTATCTGGAACGAGCACACAGCTCATATGTTGCCACACATGGCATCGATCATCCTCACACTGCAGAAAAGGCACAGTAAAATTCTCAAAAAGGGATGGCAGCACAAAAACTGAATTAAGTTGACAAACTATAAGAACTTTGCTTCATGTCATAGTCATCTTTTCAAGGGAAAAACAAGAGAGGAAAACAACTACAATACCTGGATCATATTATCGTTTAGCAACTTGCTATCACAAATGCAGCGGACCTTAGTCACTGGCTGTGGCTGGAAGGAGTCGTTGACTTCATCTTTAGGCCGGAATAAATCTGATCCAGTGTGGGACCTAGTGGCTAGATCGGGAGCAGATTGGATTTGCATTTTCCTGCTAATGAAAGCATAAATACCTCAAAAAGAAGCACCAATAATTTTATCTCAAGTATCTGCACTACTCTGCTACAGAGATAATTTGATAAAACAATATAATTGAACCTGTATATATCATCGACAATTTTTGCCACTGCCTCCTTTGTGAAAGAATTTTTTCTTCCCCACCCATGATGCCTTTGACCTGCAACAGGATAACAGAACAAAAACTTAGCAGGTAGTTCAGGAAAGTATAAATCATTACAACATTTGAGATGAAGAAATGTATGCCATCGAGACAAAGATAAGAACATCAAATAGGAGTAGTTAACTAGCCAGTCTACTGATCGAACAACAGAATTGGCAATCAAATACCAAAATGGAAACTAAGAAAGGGGGGTTAAGATGAACATCAGTGTGGAAAAAGAAACTTTGGCTTTAGCATAATTTAAAATGTAAGGCTATCCCGTGAAAGTGTGAAATGCAATCAATGAAGATACAGATAAGGGAAATACAAACAACAGACATGCATACCTTGCTCATCTGATAACAGTGCCAATACCCTGTCAATAAGATCCTGTGACCAGATGAGGAAACTGAATTAGATAATGAAAATATAAAATTGATAGCATTATTCAAAGGACATATTCTGCAGAGTATGGATTCTGTACTTATGAGAGGTTTGAAAAGTTTGAATCAACTGCTTTTAATTTGGAATTCTCAGGCATGCGTGTGATACCATTTTTGCTACACATACAATGTATGAAGGGTGACGTAGCAACTATATGTGTATATTTTTCAGGAAAGTAAACGGACATATTCTCACATAAAATTGTGTGCATCAAATATTTCAGCATATACATTTGTATGTGTTTTGGGTCTTTTTAATGCCTACAATTATCGTTCTGCTCACGAGGACATGCTCCCAGTCTCACCTGTCAAGTGCCCTTAGGAATTACAAGATTCTGTATTATGAAGTATAATGAACACCCGGCAAAGGAAGTTACACCATGTGATCCTCGTATAATTGAAAACAAACTTCACAGAGATGGCGAAACAAAGTGCAGGAAATAGTCAAGAGAGCAAGAACATTTGCCAACCTGCTTCTTTCCTTGCTTTGGTAGGCCTAACTGATGCAAGATATCTTTGAGTTCCTTTATTCGAAAGTATGCCAGTTTATCCTGCGATGGACAATGGAAAAGGTCAAAGCTAAAGTGGCCTAAAGTGGCACAAGCAACTCATTTTTGGCAAGACATGCATACAGACTAAACACTAAAGCCAAACTACCAATCTTGGGGGGCATTTCGGTACGAGTAATGCTACATCTACAAAAGGTTACTTAAAAAATTTACAGGCAAGCTGACATGGAGGATTATGATTGGTAATAGGGGGATGAAGGGGCCCACCCCAGTTGAATTCGAGGGGGGGGGATTAGTTTGGAAAGTTAAGTAAAACGATTGTAGATTCTTTGTAGGCCTAGCATGTTTCAGTACTCAACAGAGAGGATGATTGTGTGTGGATTTGAGCATAGTACAGCTAATCTCGCTCAAGTAATTGTCATGGATCCAAACTGAGATATCAACCCACTAGTACAACTAATCCTACTTATGCAATTGTCATGAAATACATTAATCCAAACTAGCAAACTATTTTTCCCATGTCAACAGTTAAGAGAGTCCAACTTTAAGACTAGGCCAACACGAAGGACTCCTGAAAACTTACTCCTATATGACTGTGGACACTGGACCAACCCATGTGTGACGAGTCAAGCGAGTACAAACAAGTAAAAGCACACGCTAAAGGCTCTGCTGAATTCATCGGTAGATACTTCCATTTATACCGCAGGCACTTTATTAATGCATAGAGAAAAATGTAGAACCACTCGACGTCTGAAACAACACGGCATCAAGACACACACACGGAGCTAAATTATTACAGAAACATGCCATATGAAGCATTGGCGCGCAGCAGCAATCTTCAACTTGACCCCCCTCCTGCGACAACATCCAGCCAGAGCATCGGCACGCAGCAGCGGCCTTCAGCTTCAACCCCCACCCGCCCGTGACAACCCCAGGCAGCAGGAATGGCCGCCCGCCACTCGATGCTACTGACGCCGACTAATCCACTGCCTCCTTATTAACACCAAAACCAGACTCCGAAGTACCGGCAGTCGTCCAGACACCAAAACCAGACGCATCAATCGCTACCACCAGCAGCAAACGCAGTCGTCCCGTCTAAGAGGTAGTCAAAGCGATTGAGGAGGAGGGGGGCACGGGCTCGAATTCCCCCGAGCGCATCGAATTCCTGGCGAAATCGGGGGAGATCGGGGCGAATTGGCAGCGGGGCGGGCTGGGCGGTTGTGTGCCTACCTTGCAGGTGGAAGCCAGGTCCGCCATGGCCGCCGCCGAGTGTACACGCGCCCCGTGGCACGTGGCGCCTGCCTACTCACGCGCTCCGAGTCCCCCACGCGGGCGCAACGACCATGGGCGGGGGCGCGGCTGCGGCGCCGCCCAGGGGGAGCCGGCGCCGACGGCGGCGAGATCCGGCTGGACCGGGGGGCGGGGAGGGGATGGGAATGGCGCGAGCACACCGCCAACACTTTCCTCGTCTCTTCTCTTCTCTCTCTCCCCCGCCTCTGCTTCTTCGCCCCTCTCTCTCTCTCTGGCCTCGTTTTGTACCGACGTGGTGCTGGTTTTCTCTCTCTCTTTCTCTCTCCTCCCCCTGGGGGGCTGCGTCGCGTGCGTGTGGGCTAGCCCGTCGACGAGGGCGCTGGTTTTCTCTCTCCTACTCGGCCACCGCGGCGGACGTATCGGCCGCTATCAAATCCGGTTTACTCCAACGGCCGTACGGGTCCGGTCCGCGCGCGGGCGGGTGCGGGGGGTTGGTCGTCGTCGTCCGCCTCGCCAGCCCACCCTCTCTTTCTCACCCCGTCCGCGTTTCGCTGCTACGTTCACACAAGCATGGTACCCACTTGACTCCCGGAGTCTCCAAGTCCTTGCTAATGAATTGCTGGGCGCGTTGTGGACCTAGTGGTAGTATTGTTAAAAAATTACAGTACGACGACTTCCCGACTGTCTACTATAACAAGTTGTACCCGGCTCCGGCGATGAAGGGGCGATGACGGCGGCGCGCCTTCGGATCGCTTCGGTGCTTGTAGTCGTCGCTAGGTGGTCTACGAATCTAGATGTAATTTTTATTTCTGGTATTCGTTGTACTGCCATGATTGAAGATGAATAGATTGAAAGTTTTTCCGAAAATAATAATCATTTTGATGAGGTAGAGGGCCACCCGGTCCACGTTCAAAATGCCCACACGCATTTAAATCTATTTGACGCACATATTGTTCGTTAGGACATCTCTAATTTCAACCTGCAAATTTTCTTTCGCATCCGTTCGTTGACAGAAAAAACAGTCACGGATACGGATGTGGAAGGACGACATCCAACCGTGTCACATACATCCGGTGTTAAGGCATATCTCTCTCTATGTAGTTTTGGTGATTGATGACAACACGTTTGCGGACTAATCATATACTTTGAGCATTTCAGAGATTTATCCTTTGGCACGAGACGATTCCTTCCCCTCGGAGTTCTAATCAAAGACGGTGTAGCTCTTTCGTTTATGTTTTGGTGGACATGTTTCGTACAGTGGCGGAGCTAGCGAGGAATGGTTGAGGGGGCAAATGGTGAAATATAATTTTCTGGAGGGGCCAAAAACTATATTTCTCTCAATTTGTAGCACCCAAAAATGAGTTCCTTCACAAAAAATCCATAGGCTAGGGGGGCCATGGCCCCTGCAGCAATACAAGTAGCTCCGTCGGTGGTTTCGTAGGAGTCACCGTACTATCAAGAGGGGATCCGCTTTGATAAAGCTAGGGTGGAATCAACACATATACATCCTCTTTGCACCCCCTGAGCCTTCCCGCTTCGATGGAGCTTTCTTCTCCTTCCTTTGAGCTTGGTTTGGTCCCAGCGGTAGTACCGCTCAAGAGCCACATGCGATAGTACCGCTACGCAGCGGTAGTACCGCCTGGGGGTCCTCAGCCGTAGTACCGCTGCGGTGCCGGACTCCTACCGCCTCGATTCGAGGGGGTCGCCTCTCATGTCGGATAGTGCGGCACTAAGCCGCGACAGTAGAAGCGGTAGTACCGCCCTACCACCGCGGCAGTACCGCACGGGGTCCAAGTCCTGCTCACTTTCTTGCCCTCCCAAATTGCATGGCAGTATCGCAAGGGGGAGTGGTAGTACCTCTGGGCCCAGTGGTAGTACCGCTGCCCCCTGCGGTAGTACCGCCCTCTGCGGAGCTGTTTTGGGGGTAACGGTTGGATTGTCCCCCCACTATAAAAGGAGGTATTCTTCCCCAAAGTTGACTTACCTCTTCCTCCCCCAAGCTCCATTGTTGCTCCAAGCTTCATTTTCGCCCGATCTCTCTCCCTAGCCAATCAAACTTATTGATTTGCTCGGGATCAGTTGAGAAGGCCCCGATCTACACTTCCACCCAGAGAAATTTGATTCCCCCCCCCTAATCCCTAGCGGATCTTGTTACTCTTGGGTGTTTGAGCACCCTAGACGGTTGAGCTCACCTCGGAGCCATAGTCCATTATGGTGAAGCTTCATGGTGTCGTTGGGAGCCTCCAATTCAGTTGTGGAGATTGCCCCAACCTTGTTTGTAAAGGTTTGGTCGCCGCCTCCAAGGGCACCAATAGTGGAATCACGGCATCTCGTATTGTGTGAGGACGTGAGGAGAATATAGTGGCCCTAGTGGCTTCTTGGGGAGCATTGTGCCTCCACACCGCTCTAACAGAGACGTACTTCCCCTTAAAAGGAAGGAACTTTGGTAACACATTCTCGTCTCCATCGGTTCCCCTTTTGGTTATCTCCCACCTTTACTTGTGCAAGCTTACTTCGTGTTGCATCTCTTGCTTGCTCCTGTGCTTGTTGTTATTTCATCATATAGGTTGCTCACCTAGTTGCATTTCTAGACAACCTACTTTGATGCAAAGTTGAAATTGGTAAAGAAAAGCTAAAAATTGTTAGTTGCCTATTCACCCCCCCCCTCTAGTCAACTATATCGATCCTTTCAATTGGTATCAGATCCTCATCTCTTTATTAAGGACTTTGTCGTCCGAAGAGTATGGTTGACATCGCAGACAGTGGGGAGGAGCACTCCGGTGTGAATCCGAGCTCATCTACGGCCGATGGGGGAACCGCGGTCTCTCGTGAGGAATTCAATGTGGCTTTGTACACACTGAAAACCTCCATGACGAACGAGGTTGAAAGCATGTTTAATAAATTCTTAGAAGGACTTAAACTATCTACCTCGCCGATGAAAGTGGGTGATCCCACTAACAAGGTGACGAATGCTAACTCCGACAAGGGGGAAGCTAATAGTGAAAAGGGTCCTTCTACTAGTGGTAAAAATGGCACCGGCATCTTTGCCCATATGGAACCTCCAATTTATGGAGGACCGATTCCCTCTACTCATTTAAATCATGCCGGCCCTCCTCCTAAGATTGTGAAAAATGAGGACTTTGACTCTTGGGTTTACTGCTTCAAGCGTCATTTAAAGCATGTGAATACTAATCTTTGGAGAATCATTGAAGAAGGTTTTTATCCACATGGCCGAAGCAGCTTCACCCCTAGAGAAGCCATGGATAATCAATTCAATGAGAATGCTCTCTTCATCATCCAAGATGCAATTCCCCCCGAAGATCTCCCTTATCTTCGACCCTACGCCATGGCCAAAGACGCATGGCATTGTGTTGTGTCTATCTATCGGGGAAGCGCAAGCATTCAACGCTCCAACTATGAAGTGGTGCAAGATGAAGCCGATGAGTTTGCAATGAAAGAAGATGAAGAACCTCGTGAGCTCTTTTGAAGAGTAACCAAACTCGCAGTCTCACTCCGAGATCATGGGAGCAAGGACACGGATGACAACTGGATCAAGCACAAGTTCCTCAAGGCCATGATGCCCTACAACAAGGCCATGTCCTCTGTCATCCGTCAAAGACCGGACTTCCACTCCATGACCTCAAATGAAGTGTTGGATGAGTTCGTGGCAATGAGCATCTTGGATAAGACCGCCGACAACGCGGTGTTGCATTCTCAAAGAACAAATAATCCCAACCTTGCCTTGAAGGCCAAGGTTATTGTGGAAGAAGAGGAAGAAGAGGATGAGGAGGAGGGCAACCCCGAAGATACAAAATATGATTATCATGAGCACATGGCTCTTGCTTCAAGGCAATTTTGGAGCAAGAAGAACACACGACCCAACTTCAACAAGAACAACTCAAGTGGCTTCAAGGGCAAGCAATGAGTGAGAACTTGTTACAATTGTGGCAGTGTGAGCCACTTTGTTGTGGATTGTCCGTACGAGAAGCGGGAAGACAATGGTGGCAAGCTCATCCGAAAAGACAAAGCCAAGTCCTTCCCCAACAAGAACAACTTCACCAAAAAGACTCCTACTCGAGGGTTGGTGGTTCAAGAAGAATACCATGAGGATGACGATGATGATGAAGATGGTGAAGCAATGGCCATGGCCTCCGTTGCCATTGCCACAACTCCCCGGGTGTCTCTCTTCGATTCACCCAACAAGAACATCACCGCCAAGTGCCTCATGGCTAAAGCCACTAACAAGGTAACCCCCAACATCAAAACCACCATCATTACTAATCCATCCTTGATGGATTGCATTGATGAAAATAAGGGTTCTAATGAAGAAACAAATGAATTTGAGTCTTTTATGAGTAAACTCAAGGGCAAATCCAAGAAGCACTTCGTTGCTCTCTTGGAACAACTTGATGAAGTCAATTACAGGATCGAGGCTCATGAAGAAACCATCTCTAAGATGGAAGGTCATAGTTGTGACTATGCCGATGAGATATCGAATCTCTATAATGCTCTTGAGGAAGAGTGTGGGTATCGTTTGGCTCTTGAGGATTCACACAATGATGACCATGCTAAATTAAAGAAAGATCTTGATCATGCTCTTGTTATCTATCGTGTGCTAAACTCTGAGAAGGCTAAACTTGGGGTTGACCTTGCTAGACTTAAAGAGGAGTTTGATTTACTTGACAAGGCTCACAAGGCCTTGAATGGTGCTCATGCTAGCCTCAAGGAGTCTCATGATAAACTCCAAGTAAAGCTAACCAAGGAGAAAGCCACCTTTCCTCATATGGTCTTAATTGATAATGCAAATGCTACTAACCCGTGTTGTGAGCATGTGCATCTTGTGGAGGAAAATGCCAAGTTGAAAGAGCAACTGGAAAAAGGCCTTGTGACATGCATTCAAGGTGAGAAGAACCTCAATGACCTTTTGAGCAATCAAAAGGAAGTTGTGGCCAAGGAGGGAGTTGGGTTCACACCCAAGTCCAAGAACAAGAAGAAGAACGACAAGACCAAACGACCTCCCTCTCTCAAGCAAACATTTGTGAAGGAGGGAGAGGGTGATCCTAAGGAGAAGAAGAACGATGTGAAGAGTGGAGATGTCAAAAAGGGCAATGCCACCCCTTCCAACAAAGCCGGTGACTTTAACCCTTCTTATGTGTTATGCCGTGCTAGTGATGGGCATGTTTATGCTAAATTTGTTGGTTCTTCTTATGAGTACATTGAATGGTCTATTTGGGTTCTCAAGACCCTTATTACTAACATCAAAGGACCCATTAATCAATGGCTACCTAAAACCAAGCATTGATCTCTTGTAGGTGTTTGCTTCCGGTGGAGGATCATGGTTGCTCGATATTGGAGCCAAAAATCATATGACCGGAAGCAAGGACTTGGTGGTGGATGTGCAAAGGATTCCATTTATGCCCACCAACGTCGAGTGGGGTGATGCCTCGTCTTCTAAGGTATTGAGCCTTGGCAAGGTTGTCATTTCTCATGATCTCATGATCAAGAAAGTCATGCTTGTTGAGTCCCTTGCTTACAATCTACTTTCGTTCGTCAACTTGCACTCATGGGCTTTGCCACTTTCTTTGATATTGATACCGTGGCCCTCTTGTGGAGCAAGACTCTTAAAGTAGCCTTTGTTGGGCATGTCGAGAACGGTCTTTATGTGATTAACTTTTTGGAGCGGCCCACTAAGATCGCGACATGCCTAATGGCTAAAGTTGATGTGGGATGGCTTTGGCATCACCGTTTAGCCCACGTCAATATGAGATCTTTACAAAGTCTTCTCAAGGGGGACCATGTCCGTGGACTAACAAATGTTAGTTTTGCCAAAGATCGTGCTTGCAGTGCTTGTATCGAAGGAAAGCTTCATGAGACGGCTCACCCTCCCACGACTATCATCTACTCAAAGAGACCCTTGGAGCTCCTTCACATGGATCTCTTTGGGCCTCCATCCTTTGATAGTCTTGGGGTAGAAAGTATTGCTTGGTGATCGTGGATGACTATTCAAGATATACTTGGGTATATTTCTTCAAGAGGAAGAGCGAGACTCAACAAACCGTCATCGACTTTGCAAATGAAGCTCAACGTCAACATGATGCAAAGATCTTGATTATAAGGAGTGACAACAGCTTCGAGTTCAAGAACTACACCTTGGATGAGTTTCTCAGTGATGAGGGGATCAAGCATCAGTATGCTGCACCTTACACCCCTCAACAGAATGGTGTAGCGGAGAGGAAGAACCGGACGTTGATGGATGCAGCAAGGACCATGATGGCGGAGTTCAAGTCTCCTTACAACTTTGGGCCGAAGCCATCAACACAACATGTCATGCATCCAATCGGCTCTACCTCTTCAAAGGCTTGAACAAGACTCCCTATGAAATACTTACCGGTAACAAGCCCAACCTCAAGTACTTCCGGGTGTTCGGGTGTAAGTGTTTCATTCTCAAGAAAGGTGTTCGTTTGTCTAAATTTGAGGCTAGAGCTTATGAGGGCATATTTGTTGGTTATGCTACAAACTCTCATGCTTACCGTGTCCTCAACAAGTCCACCGGACTCATTGAGGAGACGTGTAACGTGGAGTTTGACGAGAATAACGGCTCTCAAGTGGAGCAAAGTGGTACTTGTGATGTAGGTGGTGAAATTCCTCCCCAATCCATAAGAAGAATGGGTGTTGGTCATATCCTACCCATTGAGGAACCCCTTGTGGCCGAAGGAGAAGGACAATGCTCCACTCAAGTGGAGCCATCACTAACCCAAGACCCACACGCTTCCGAAGAACAAAGTGAAGGTCCTCAACCTCGTGAACAAGGTCAAGGGCAAGATCAACCTCAAGATGGTGGCGAACCACCAAATGATGCCCAAGGTCAAGTTCGAATCTTTGAGCAAGTTCATGATCAAGAGCAAGCTCAAGATCAAGAACAAGCTCAAGACGACGCTCAAGATGAACAAGTTACCCCTCCTCTGTTCTCATCCGAGGAGGAATTAGAGCGTCGTGCCGCGAAGATTGCTTCCAAGCTCACTACCAAAGGCCATCTCATGGAGAATGTGGTTGGAAGCCTAAGAAAGGGGTAAGCACTCGTAGACAATTAGCAAACTATTGTGAACATCACGCTTTTGTTTCTTGTGTTGAACCCCAAAAGGTCTATGAGGCACTCGAGGACCCGAATTGGCTCAATGCCATGCATGAAGAACTCAACAACTTCAAGCATAACCAAGTGTGGAAATTAGTGCCAATGCCAATCGGGAATCATAATTTCATTGGAACCAAGTGGATATTCAAGAACAAGCAAGATGCTCATGGGATCATTGTTCGCAACAAGGCTCGGTTGGTGGCACAAGGCTACTCCCAAGTCGAGGGTATCGACTATGGTAAAACCTTTGCTCCCATTGCTCGCCTTGAATCTATTCGTTTGTTGATTGCTTATGCTTCTCATCATAATTTCACGTTGCAACAAATGGATGTGAAGAGTGCTTTTCTTAATGGTCCCATTAATGAGTTGGTGTATGTCAAACAACCCCCCGGGTTCGAAGATCCCTACTTCCCCGATCATGTGTACCAACTCCACAAGGCGCTCTATGGCCTTAAACAAGCCCCATGTGCGTGGTATGAGCATCTTATGGAGTTGTTACAAGATCGTGGGTTCGAAATCGGGAAAATCGACTCCACTCTTTTTACTAAGAAGGTCAAAGGGGAGTTGTTTGTGTGCCAACTATATGTTGATGATATTATTTTTGGTTCCCCTAATAAAGCTTTCAATGAAGAATTTGCCGCTCTCATGACCTCAAAGTTCAAGATGCCTATGATGGGAGAGTTGAAGTTCTTTCTCGGGTTCGAAATCAAGCAAAGAAGAGAAGGAACCTTCATCAACCAAGCCAAATACACTCAAGACATGCTAAAGGGATTCAAGCTAAGTGATGTCAAGCCGACCTCCCCCCCAATGCCCACCAAGTGCCAACTTGACATTGATCCAAATGGTAAAGCGGTGGATCAAAAGGTATATCGCTCCATGATTGGCTCCTTGCTTTATCTTTGTGCATCTAGACCGGATATCATGTTGAGTGTGAGAATTTGTGCACGGTTTCAAGCCACACCGAAGGAAAGCCACTTGGTGGTGGTCAAGTGAATCTTTTGATATTTGGCTCATACCCCAAACTTTGGCTTATGGTACCCAAGAGGAGCAAACTTCAAACTTGAAGGATATTCGGATTCCGATTGGGCGGGAGACAAAGTGGATAGGAAGTCCACATCCGGAGGGTGCCAATTTCTTGGTTGCTCTTTGGTTAGTTGGTCTTCCAAGAAGCAAAGTTGTGTGTCTCTCTCGTCCACCGAAGCGAAGTATGTGGCGGACGGTAGTTGTTGTGCACAACTCTTATGGATGAGGCAAACTTTAAAGGATTACGGTGTCATTTGTGACAAAGTGCCTCTTTGGTGTGACAATGAAAGTGCCATCAAGATTTCTCTCAACCCGGTGCAACACTTCAAGACGAAGCATATTGAGATTCGGTATCACTTCATCCGGGATCATATTAGGCAAGGGGAGATCGAGCTCCACTATGTCAACACTCATGATAACCTTGCAGATATTTTCACGAAGCCCTTGGATGAAGCAAGATTTCGTGAGTTAATGAATGAGCTAAATATCATTGATTCGAGCAATGTGGCTTGAACCCTTGCACATCCCACCACACTCAACTTGTTGTCTAGTTTAGATGTAGGCATGGACATAGGGGGAGTGTTGTTCTATCAATGAACTTTCCCTCCCCCCATTATGAATAAACTAATCAAACTCTTTCACATTAGCCATTTTTATGGTACTTGTGCTTCAAAGATGAGTTTTGGTCATGGGCCCAAGGTTAAAATCTTCGTGGTGCCATACCTCCGAACTCAAACATAGGTGGCCTCGGCCACTGCCCTCTCTTGGAGAGGAGTGTATTTCTCATCTTCTTTTTGCTTGGTTTGCTTGTGTGTTTTGCTCTTGTGTTTAGTCGTCTTCTTTTTCGTGAGCTAAGCCTTTTTGAGCCAACCTTTTTGCGGCTGAGCGGTACTACTGCTGGGTGCGCGGTACTACCATTGATGATCATCAAGCGGTACTACCGCCCACCATAGCGGTGCTACCGCTCCGGGGCTGGCGTGGGGGTCATGTTGGGGGCAGGGGGAGTTGCTTTTCTCCCCCATACCCATTCGCTCCACTCGCCCGTCTTCCTTGTCGCTCCAGCGACGCCTCGCCACAGGAGGGATTCGGCGGGCCGTCGTCTTCGTGTCGTTCCTCTCCATTTCCTTTGGTGGAATCGATCCCCACCGCGTCCTCTTGCCATGGATGTCAGTATTGCCCCCGTTCCCATTCTCTTTTTGCCTATATTTCACATCTAGTTGTTAGGGGCAATAGGCATTGCTTTGCTCGATTTTTGGCTAAATCGAGGTTTGAGTAGGTTGGAGATGGCATCTAGACCTTGTGGATTGAAGTTTGGTAGGTGTATTTTTGAATTTGGCATCACCGGTAGTGCCGGATCTGCCCACGGCAGTAGGGAACCGTCATTCCCCGTCTAGAGCGGTACTACCGCTCATCTGGCGTGGTACTACCGCCTGAGCGGTACTGCTGCTTCTTGGTCGCGGTACTACCGCTCTCGAGCGGTACTGCCGCTCCTAGGTCGCGGTACTACCGCTGGATGCCCAATTCCATCTTTTTCTACCACTTTTTGATCCATGTTGTCTTTGTTTGGAGGATTATGCTCTTTTATTTCGTGTTGTTTCTTCTGCTCGTGTGTTTGGTTCTAGGTGATGAACATCCTGAGCAGCAAGCCCGCCGTGTCAATCCCGACCGTTCAACGTCCAAGCACTACCGTACCTCTGAGACTGCGGGTGCTTCCTCAAGTGCTCAACCTCTACCTCAACTTCAGAAGAAGCCTGCCAACAAGCCGAAGCCGAGGGGCAAGACTGTGACTGAAATGACTGCCAAGGAATTCTGGGAAAGGCGTCGCTACAACCCCTATGCGGAAGACCAAGAACCCACTTTGGTCAACCACCCGTTCTGGAACCGTTTTCAGTTTGCCATCTTCTTTGATGTGATCAAGGCTGAAAAGAATCTCTATGTTGATGTGCGTTCCATCGACACGGATGCTATGGAGAAGGACCCTGAGTACTTTGGCGAAGCCCTTCAAATGTGCACTCAGCTGAACATTCTCAGAATCATGCAGTTCAACAAGGACTATGATGCAGATTTGGTGGCTCAATTCTATGCCACTATCCATTTGGGGACTGATGAAGAAAGGACCCTAACTTGGATGACAAATGGCAAGCTGCTTTCTGTCAAGTGGAAGGCCTTCGTGGAGTTGCTTGGGGTGGAAGATCATGGGCTTGAGACTCCAGTTGGCTTCCACCCTCACCGCAATGCTACCTCCACTCACAAGCAAGCCCTATGGCCCTTCTGTACTGTGAAGATTCACCCCGTGACTGAGAAGGAGGCCTATGAGTTGCCTGCCTTTCTGGACATCCTTCATCACGTTTTTCGAGAGACTCTCTTCCCTCGTATCGGGAATCTGGATATGGTCCACTCCTATCTAGTGGACATGCTTCTCTTCTGCCAGCATGAGAAGGATGCAAACACTGGCGAGTCCCTGGACATTTCCCATGTCATGTGGTCTGAACTTATCTATGCCGTTTTTGAGTGCAAATGCCCGATCTATGGTCCGTTTATCATGTTGCTCATTGAGAAGGCCTGGGCACATACCTATCCTAGAGTTTTGCTAGAAACTGGAGAGCTGGTTTCTCATGAGATCAAGCATCTGAGGAAGAAGGATAATTGGGGCACCCCGGATCCTAAGTCTGGGCGTCCATCTACAGCTGCTGACATGGAGACCGAGGGCAAGGCAGAGGCCGATGATGAGGAGGACTATGAGCCCTCCGGAGTGGAGCCCTCTTGGGCAAAGAAGATCAAGCGCAAGATGAAGAAACTTTTCTGTATGGAGTCTCATGGCCAGTACATGTCTCATGTCTCTGAGAAGAAGGCCCAGAGCTATCACAAGGAGCTCACGCGTCAGTTGGGTGCAACAGTTGTCAGTGGTTCTGAGGGTAGGATCATTGATGCGGAGGAGTGGGTTCAGCAGCACTGCCCGTGGACTGATTCTGACACCGAGCAGGTTCCTACCAATGACGGCGGTGCAGACGATCTCGCTGGGATGTGATGCTCGAGATCCTCAGTTTGCTGTCACCTGGAGTCGTAGCAATGCTCTTTGCCTTTTTGGCGTCTCGATGCCAAAGGGGGAGAGAGAGTCTAGGGATTTGCGTCGTTGCCTAGTTGCAAGTGTGTGTTTGTGGTTTGTTTGTCCTGTCTTTCTCGCACTTTTCTCTCGGCGTTTGCTTTGGTTGGTTTTGTGTCTGTGAGACCTAGTTCCAGTTCATATGGTGTGAGACATATGCTACCTTATCTATTATTATCTATGTCCATCAAGTACTTTGTTATCTTGTGAGTTGCATGCTTATCCATTATTATCATATATACCCTGCTCACATGTACCCATCTGCTTAGGTTGTTGGACATAAAATATAGGGGGGGTGTTGATCCTAATGTGTGCGCCTTGCATTCCAAAGGCACCTATAATTAGGTGCACACATTCAAGGGGAGCCCGTCTATATTTTGTAGTTCTGAGTTTATCTTTACTTTCATGTCCTATCTTTGTGCAAATCCCTAGTTGCCATCAATCCACCAAAAAGGGGGAGATTGTTAAGGCATATCTCTCTCTATGTAGTTTTGGTGATTGATAACGACACGTTTGCGGACTAATCATGTGCTTTGAGCATTTCAAAGATTCATCCTTTGGCACGAGATGATTCCTTCCCCTCGGAGTTCTAATCAAAGACGGTGTAGCTCTTTCGTTTCTGTTTTGGTGGACATGTTTCATAGGAGTCACCATACTATCAAGAGGGGATCCGCTTTGGTAAGGCTAGGGTGGAATCAACACGTAAACATCCTCTTTGCACCCCCTTGAGCCTTCCCGCTTCGATGGAGCTTTCTTCTCCTTCCTTTGAGCTTGGTTTGGTCCTAGCGGTAGTACTGCGGTGCCCAGCGGTAGTACCGCTCAAGAGCCACAGGCGGCAGTACCGCTCCGCAGCGGTAGTACCACCTGGGGGTACTCAAACGTAGTACCGCTACGGTACCGGGCTCCTACTGCCTCGATTCGAGGGGGTCGCCTCTCGTGTCGGATAGTGCGGCACTAAGCCGCGGCCGTAGAAGCGGTAGTACCACTCATGAGCGGTAGTACCACCCTACCACCGCGGCAGTACCGCACGGGGTCCAAGTCCTGCTCACTTTCTTGCCCTCCCAAACTGCACAACAGTACCGCAAGGGGGAGCGGTAGTACCGCTAGGCCCAACGGTAGTAGCGCTGCCCCCTGCGGTAGTACCGCCCTCTGTGGAGCTGTTTTGGGGGTAACGGTTGGATTGTCCCCCCTCCCCCACTATAAAAGGAGGTCTTCTTCCCCAAAGTTGACCTACCTCTTCCCCCCAAGCTCCATTGTTGCTCCAAGCTCCATTTTCGTCCGATCTCTCTCCCTAGCTAATCAAACTTGTTGATTTGCTCGGGATTGGTTGAGAAGGCCCCGATCTACACTTCCACCAAGAGAAATTTGATTCCCCCCCACTAATCGCTAGCGGATCTTGTTACTCTTTGGTGTTTGAGCACCCTAGACGGTTGAGGTCACCTCGGAGCCATAGTCCATTGTGGTGAAGCTTCGTGGTGTCGTTGGGAGCCTCCAATTCAGTTGTGGAGATTGCCCCAACCTTGTTTGTAAAGGTTCGGTCGCCACCTCCAAGGGCACCAATAGTGGAATCATGGCATCTTGCATTGTGTGAGGGCGTGAGGAGAATATGGTGGCCCTAGTGGCTTCTTGGGGAGCACTGTGCCTCCACGCCACTCTAACAGAGATGTACTTCCCCTTAAAAGGAAGGAACTTCGGTAACACATCCTCGTCTCCATCGGTTCCCCTTTTGGTTATCTCTCACCTTTACTTGTGCAAGCTTACTTCGTGTTGCATCTCTTGCTTGCTTGTGTGCTTGTTGTTATTGCATCATATAGGTTGCTCACCTAGTTGCATTTCTAGACAACCTACTTTGATGCATAGTATAAATTGGTAAAGAAAAGCTAAAAATTGTTAGTTGCCTATTCAACACCCACCTCTAGTCAACTATATCGATCCTTTCATCCGACCTTCCTCATTTTTTTCAGGTATGCACGATCAAATAGCCTCATGCAAAGGGTACAGACGTTCAAATAGCCGCATGCAACACTAGTTTAAATTTTAAAAAGTTCAAATAGTGCATCCCAACATTGTTGTCCCCTTTCACCACCCACTGATGCTCAATCAGATCTTCCTTTAGCTGCTCCTGAGTTGGTCGATGCCGAATTTGTTGATGCATTTGAATAAACTCTTCAAATGTGGCCGGATTCTGGTCTGGAAGTTGGATAGGATCACAACCATGTTCTCAAATTCCAGAATTGCAGCAGTATCGTCACTCTCATCCTCGACGATCATGTTGTGCATGATCACACATCATGTCATCACCTCCCACAAAGTCTCCGGATCCCATTGTTTTGCATGTCCACAAACAATTGCAAAACGGGTTTGCAGAACTTCAAATGCCCTCTCGACATCCTTTCTAACCGCTTCTTGTCTTTAGGTAAAGTGAGTCTTTTCTGGCCAACTGGTTTTGAGATGGTGCTGACAAAGGTAGCCCATGGAGGATAGATACCGTACAGATAGTAGCACATGTTGTACTCATGTCCATTGACAGTATAGTGGCAAGGAGGAGCTTTTCCTTCAGTCATCCTCGCAAACAACAACGATCATTGTAGCACACTGATGTCATTGTGAGACCCGGGCATGCCAAAGAAAGTGTGCCAAATCCAAAGATCATGTAATGCAACTGCTTTAAGAATATGGTGGGCTTCTTAACATGACCCTGATATTGCCTTGTAAAGTCTTCAGGCATTTCTTCCATTTTCAATCCATGCAGTCAAGATATCCGACCAAACCTGGCCACCCTCTTGCTTCTGAGATTGTCAAGAGACTTTCGGTGTCTGCCATAGTTGGTTCTCTTAGGTACTGAGGTATGAACATCTCGACCATGGCAGTTGCAAACCTGACCCATGGCATCTCTGCATGTGCTCTCAGACATCCGTAGGTACTCATCCCACGAATCAGTGGTCATGCCATATGCAAGCATCTGGAGTGCGGCCATGCACTTCTGGTAACCAGAGAAGCCAGTCGTTCCCACATTGGCCTACTAATTTTTCAAGATGAGCAAACTGAGATTTCAAACCATAAAATTCCTTAGACATATCATCGAGCTCTTTATTCATGTACTCCATAAAGTTTTTTGCTCCTTAAGCTTGTTTCCAAAGAAACTATTATGCTCAAATTGTAAAGACATGAAGCTCCTGACATTATTTTTAATTTCTTCCAACCTCATAAAGTGAGGATCAACGTTTTTTGATTGAGCCATAAAGGCAAGCAGGCACACCAACACATGGGCACACAAAAAGCAAGGGAAGAAGACGAACTGAAGAGGGCCGAAGAAAAGGCAAATCTTTTCGAAAATCTTTTTAGAAGTGGGGGGAGGAAAACGAGAGGCGAATGGCGAATAATGTAATGCAAGAGATGAGAGTTTATGATGGGTACTTGGTATGTCTTGACTTGGCGTAGATATCCTCGGCAACGGCGCCAGAAATTCTTCTTGCTACTTATTGAGCTTGCGTTGGGTTTTCCCTTGAAGAGGAAAGGGTGATGCAGCAAAGTAGAGATAAGTATTCCCCTCAGTTTGAGAACCAAGGTATTAATCCAGTAGGAGACAATGCACAAATCACCGAATACCTACACAAACAATCAAACAACTTGCACCCAACGCGATAAAGGGGTTGTCAATCCCTTTACAGTTACTTGCAAAAGTGAGATCTGATAGAGATAGATAAACAATAAAGTAAATATTTTTGGTATTTTTGGTTTATAGATCAGAAAGTAAAAGATTGCAAAATAGTAGGTCGGAAACTAATATGATGGAAAGTAGACCCGGGGGCCATAGGTTTCACTAGAGGCTTCTCTCAAGATAGCTAATACGGTGGGTGAACAAATTACTGCCGAGCATGATAGAAAAGCGCAAAGTTATGATGATATCTAAGACAATGATCATGAATATAGGCATCACGTTCATGTCAAGTAGACCAAAACGATTCTGCATCTACTACTATTACTCCACACATCAGCCGACTCCTGCCAGCATCTAGAGTATTAAGTTCATGAAGAACAAAGTAACGCATTAAGTAAGATGACATGATGTAGAGGAATTAACTCAAGCAATATGATGGAAACCCCATCATTTTATCCTCGATGGCAACAATAAAATATGTGCCTTGCTGCCTCTACTATCACTGGGAAAGGACACCACAAGATTGAACCCAAAGCTAAGCACTTTTCCCATTGCAAGAAAAACCAATCTAGTTGGCCAAACCAAACCGATAGTTCAAAGAGAATTACAAAGATATCAAATCATGCATATAATAATTCAGAGAAGATTCAAAAAATATTCATAGATAAGTTGATCATAAATTCACAATTCATCGGATCTCGGCAAACACATGCAAAAAAGTATTACATCAAATAGATCTCCAAGAACATCGAGGAGAACATGGTATTGAGAATCAAAGAGAGAGAAGAAGCCATCTAGCTACTAGCTATGGACCCGTAGGTCTGTGGTAAACTACTCACGTTTCATAAGAAGGGTAATAGAGTTGATGTAGAGGCCCTCCATGATCGAATCCCCCTCCGACAGGGTGCCGGAAAAGGTCCCTAGATGGGATCTCACGGTACAGAAGGTTGCAGCGGTGGAAAAGTGTTTTCATGGATGCCTCTGGTGGTTTGGGGATATATGGGAATATATAGGTGATGTCTACTACACAACCTTCTTCTTGTAGACATTATTGGGCCTCCAAGTGCAGAGGTTTGTAGGACAGTAGCAAATTTCCCTCAAGTGGATGACCTAAGGTTTATCAATCCGTGGGAGGCGTAGGATGAAGATGGTCTCTCTCAAACAACCCTGCAACCAAATAACAAAGAGTCTCTTGTGTCCCCAACACACCCAATACAATGATAAATTGTATAGGTGCACTAGTTTGGCGAAGAGATGGTGATACAAGTGCAATATGGATGGTAGATATAGGTTTTTATAATCTGAAAATATAAAAACAGCAAGGTAACAAGTGGTAAAAGTGAGCGAAAATGGTATTGCAATGCTTCGAAACAAGGCCTAAGGTTCATACTTTCACTAGTGCAAATTCTCTCAACAATAATAACATAATTGGATCATATAACAATCCCTCAACATGCAACAGAGAGTCACTCCAAAGTCACTAATAGTGGAGAACAAACGAAGATATTATTGTAGGGTATGAAACCACCTCAAAGTTATTCTTTCCGATCAATCCATTGGGCTATTCCTATAAGTGTCACAAACAGCCCTAGAGTTCGTAGTAAAATAACACCTTAAGACACAAATCAACCAAAACCCTAATGTCACCTATATACACCAATGTCACCTCAAGTATCCGCGGGTATGATTATATGATATGCATCACACAATCTCAGAATCATCTATTCAACCAACACAAAGAACTTCAAAGAGTGCCCCAAAGTTTCTACCGGAGAGTCAAGACGAAAACGTGTGCCAACCCCTATGCATAGATTCCCAAGGTCACGGAACCCGCAAGTTGATCACCAAAACATACATCAAGTGAATCAATAGAATACCCCATTGTCACCACAGGTATCCCACGCAAGACATACATCAAGTGTTCTCAAATCCTTAAAGGCTCAATCCGATAAGATAACTTCAAAGGGAAAACTCAATCCATTACAAGAGATAGGGGGAGAGAAACATCATAAGATCCAACTATAGTAGCAAAGCCCGTGATACATCAAGATCATGCCGAATCAAGAACACGAGAGAGAGAGAGAGATCAAACACATAGCTACTGGTACATACCCTCACCCCCGAGGGTGAACTACTCCCTCCTCGTCATGGAGAGCGCCGGGATGATGAAGATGGCCACCGGTGAAGGATCCCCCTCCAGTAGGGTGCCGGAACAGGGTCCCAATTGTTTTTTGGTGGCTACAGAGGCTTGCATTGGTGGAACTCCCGGTCTAGGTTATGTTCTGGAGGTTTGGGATTTATAGGAGAGGTTGGTGTCGAGAACAAATCAGGGGGCCCCATGAAGAGTCCATGAGGCAGGGGGCGCGCCCTAGGGGGGCACCCTCCACCCTCATGGGGCCCACGGGACTCCCCTCCGGTAACTCTTTGTTCTAGTATTTTTTATATTTTCTAGAAAAAATCTTCGTTGATTTTCAACGCATTTTGAGAACTTTTATTTCTGCACAAAAACAACACCACGGTAGTTCTGCTGAAAACAACATCTGGCCGGGTTAGTTCTAACCAAATCATGTAAAAATGTTATAAACATGGCATGAATACATCAAAAATTATAGATACATTGGAGATGTATCAACAAGCGAAAGAATTAGGTCAGGAGGGTCATAGGGGGCCACAAGGGTGGGGCGCGCCCTCCGTCCTTGTGGCCGCCTCGTGGCTCCTCCGACTTCTTCTCCAAGTCTCCTGGTTGTCTTCTAGTCCTAGAAAAATTATCGCGAAGGTTTCATTCCGTTTGGACCCCGTTTGGTATTCCTTTTCTGCGAAACTCAAAAATAAGGGAAAAACAGGAACTGGCACTGGGCTCTAGGTTAATAGGTTAGTCCCAAAAATAATATAAAATAACATATTAATGCATATAAAACATCCAAAACAGATAATATAATGCCATGGAACAATAAAAAATTATAGATACGTTGGAGATGTATCAAGCATCCCCAAGCTTAATTCTTGCTCGTCCTCGAGTAGGTAAATGATAAAAACAGTTTTTTTTGATGTGGAATGCTACCTAACATATTTATCAATGTAATCTTCTTTATTGTGGCAAGAATATTCAGATCCATAAGATACACAACAAAATTTTAATATTGACATAAGAACGATAATATTTCAAGCATGTCGGATACAGATACTGATGTGGGAGGACGACATCCAACCGTGTTGCATACATCCTGCCTTCCTCCATTTTTTCAAGTATGCACGATCAAATAGCCGCATGCAAAGGGTACAAACGTTCAAATAGCCGCATGCAACATTAGTTCAAATTTTAAAAAGTTCAAATAGTACATCCCAACATTGTTGTCCCCTTTCATTGCCCACTAATACTCAATCAGATCTTCCTTCAGCTGCCCGTGAGTTGGTCAATGCCGAATTTGTTGATGCATTTGAATAAACTCTTCAAATGTGGCCGGATTCTGGTCTGGAAGTTTAGGATCACAACCATGTTCTCAAATTCGAGAGCTGTGGCATTATCGTCACTCTCATCCTCAACGATCATGTTGTGTGTGATCACACAACATGTCATCACCTCCCACAAAGTCTCTGGATCCCATTGTTTTGCATGTCCACAAACAATTGCAAAACGGGTTTGCAGAACTTCAAATGCCCTCTCGACATCCTTTCTAACCGCTTCTTGTCTTTGGGTAAAGTGAGTCTTTATTTGGCCAACTGGTTTTGAGATGGTGCTGACAAAGGTATCCCATGGAGGATAGATACCGTCCAGATAGTAGCACATGTTGTACTCATGTCCATTGACAGTATAGTGGCAAGGAGGAGCTTTTCCTTCAGTCATCCTCGCAAACAACAACGATCATTGTAGCACATTGATGTCATTGTGAGACCCGGGCATGCCAAAGAAAGTGTGCCAAATCCAAAGATCATGTAATGCAACTGCTTTAAGAATATGGTGGGCTTCTTAACATGACCCTGATATTGCCTTGTAAAGTCTTCAGGCAATTCTTCCATTTTCAATCCATGCAGTCAAGATATCCGACCAAACCTGGCCACCCTCTTGCTTTTGAGATTGTCAAGAGACTCTCGGTGTCTGCCATAGTTGGTTCTCTTAGGTACTGAGATTTGAACATCTCGACCACGGCAGTTGCAAACCTGACCCATGGCATCTCTGCATGTGCTGTCAGACATCCACCTCAAGGGTGATGTCAACAATAATAACTCATGCTACCCATATCCAACTGGATATATGTGCCTAGATCTTTCCACACCACATGATGCTTGCCAAAAGAGAAAAATAAAAAGGAATAGAGAGAAAAACTTTGACTCTTGCATGAAAGTAAATACATAAAAGTAAAAGATAGGCCCTTAGCAGAGGGAAGCAGAGGTTGCCATGCGCTTTTTGTTTGTATGCTCAATCCCTTAGTGCAAAAGAACATCACGTTATATTGCCCCTTATGATAGCAACCTTTATTATGCAGTCTGTTGCTTTTATTCTTTGCCATCACAAGTTCATACAACACTTAGTTTCCCCTTACACTAAATGATCTAACACTTTTAGATGCAATTTTTATTGCCTTGTTGCACTGATGACAACTTACTTGAAGGATCTTACTCAATCCTTAGGTAGGTATGGTGGACTCTTGATAATAAGATTTGGGGTTTAAGGGTTTTTGGATGAACAAGTAGTATCTCTACTTGGTGCGGAATTTTTGGCTAGCAAAGATGGGGGGGGGGGAGCACCACATGTTGAAGGATCTATGACAATATAACTTCTATGTGAATATGAACATACATAAATCATTACGTTGTCTTCCTTGTCCAACATCAACAATTTTGGCATATAATATTTTGATGGGGGCTCACAATCACAAAAGATTTCCAAGATAGTGTATTTGCATGTAAAAGTTCTCTTCCTTCTACTAATCATTCATGAATTGCTTGTATGCCCAATATTGTGATTGTCAAGCTTCAAAAGATTTCACTTTATAAACCCAATGTGAAGCTACCACTAGGCATGATATGAACTTATAAATTCACCTTCATGATATTCAATTCATTCAACAATTTACTCATAGGATATAAGTGAAGCATAAGAGTAAATGACAAACTACTCCAAAAAAGATGAGCTATTTGAGGACTCTCTTTTATTTAAATGGGTAGCTATTTGAGGACTCTCTTTTATTTAAAACTTTCAGATCAAAGTATTTTATTAAAACAACAAGCAAAACAAAACAAAATGACATTCCAAGAATAGCACAACTCATGTGAAGAAGCAAAAACTTAGGCTCAACCGATACTAACCGATAATTGTTGAAGAAGAAAGGTGGGATGCCTACCGGGGCATCCCCAAGCTTAGATGCTTGAGACTTCTTGGAATATTAGCTTTGGGATGCCTTCGACATCCCCAAGCTTTAGCTTTTGTGTCTCCTTAGTTCCTCTTATATCACGATTTCCCTAAATCTTAAAAACTTCATCCACACAAAACTCAAGAAGATCTCGTGAGATAAGTTAGTATAAACCAATGCAAAAACCTTATCATTCTCTACTGTAGAAAATTACTAAAATTATTATTCAACATTGCATACTAAACGCCTCTGCATATTTAATATTCCTATCCTCAAATAGAACCATTAAACAAGCTAACATAACATCATTTTGTTTGAACAGAATAGTCTGTAAAGAGTGCAATAGGATCCATACTTATTCAACTTAAAAAATTCTAAAAATTTAACACGCTGTAGAAAATTTATCAGAGCTTATTGTGCAAAAAATTTCAACATTTTATCACATTCTGACTTTTCTTGGGAATTTTTGCATCAGCAACAAACTTTCTGTTTTGAAACAGCAACTCATATACTTGCAAAATAAGCATGGTAAAGGCAATCCTTGCCACTTTTATTGAAAAGAAAGATGCAAAACATTATTATAAATAACAGCAATCAAATCCTAACAAAATAAAATGACGCTCCAAGCAAAACACATATCATGTGATGAATGAAAATATAGCTCCAAGTGAGGTTGCCGATAATGTTGGAGACGAAAGAGGGGATGCCTTCCAGGGCATCCCCAAGCTTAGTTGCTTGTATCTTCCTTGGATATTATCTTGGGGTACCTTGGACACCCCCAAGCTTAGGGTCTTATCACTCCTTATTCTCCTCATATTGACATCTCATCCAAAACTTGAAAACTTTAATAACACAAAACTTAACGGAACTTCGTGAGATAGGTTAGTATGATAAAGAGCAAACCATTTCACTTTGGTACTGTCAAAGACAAGATTCATAATTGTTTCCACACAATTCCTAATGTATCATATCATTTCCACAATTTATATTGAGCAATAGAAGCCATAGAAACTAGGAAACAAGCAAACTATGCATTGCAAATAGAATATGTCAAAGACACAACAATGTGTAGTAATCTGTAGTCCAACCAAACTTATGCTACTCCAAAAATTCTAAAAAATTGAGACAACGTAGAGAATATGTATATCTATCACGTGTAAAAAATCAGATCAAAAGCACGTTCCAGTGAATTTTCAAATTTCCTGGACTGGGCGAAAAAGTTTCTGTTTTTGCACAGAATCAAGTCAACTATCATCCACACTATCCCAAAGGCTTTACTTGGCATTCTATTGAAACAAAAGCAATAAAACATGATTAATACAGTAGCATAATCATGTGAACACACAAAAACAGTAGGTAAAAGTGTTGGGTTGTCTCCCAACAAGCGCTTTTCTTTAATGCCTTTTAGCTAGGCATAGATGATTTCAATGATGCTGACATAAAAGATAAGGATTGAAACATAGCAAGAGCATCATGAATCACATGTCAAGCACATTTAAGTCTAACCCACTTCCTACGCATAGGGATTTTGTGAGCAAACAATTTATGGGAACAAGAATCAACTAGCATAGGAAGGCAAAACAAGCATAACTTCAAAATTTCCAACACAAAGAGAGGAAACTTGATATTATTTTCCTACAAGCATAAGTTCCTCCCTCATAATAATTTTCAGTAGCATCATGAATGAATTCAAGAATATAGCCATCACATAAAGCATTCTTTTCATGATACATAAGCATAGAAATTCTGTTACTCCCCACATAAGCAAATTTATTATCATTCATAATAGTGGGAGCAAACTCAACAAAATAACTATCATGTGATACTTGATTTGCATAATCATATTGAGAATTAAAATTATGATGACAAGTCATGGTTATCATTATTATTTATAGCATACATGTCATCACCATAATCATCATAGATAGAAAATTTGTTGTCATAGTCAATTGAAACCTCTTCCAAAATAGTGGATTCATCACTATATAAACTCATGACCTCTCCAAATCCACTTTCATCATTATAATCATCATAAATAGGAGGCATGCAATCATTATAACAAATTTGCACATCAAATCTTGGGGGACTAAAAATATCATCTTCATCAAACATAGAATCCCCAAGCTTATGACTTTGTATATCATTAGCATCGTGGATATCCAAAGAATTCATGCTAACAACATTGCAATCATGCTCATCACTTATAGCAAACATTCTATTGAATTCTTCTTCTATCAATTGAGCATAATTTTCCTTTCCATCATTTTCACGAAAGACATTATAAAGATGAACAATATGATGCAACCTCAATTCCATTTTTTGTAGTTTTGTTTTTATAAACCAAACTAGTGATAAAACAAGAAACTAAAAGATTCAACTTCAAGATCTAAAGATATACCTTCATGCACTCATCTCCCCAGCAACAACGCTAGAAAAGAGCTTGATGTCTACTAGCAACTTTATTCTTGTAGACTCGTGTTGGGCCTCCAAGCGCAGAGTTTTTTAGTATAGTAGCAATTTTCCCTCAAGTGAATGACCTAAGGTTTATCAATCTGTGGGAGGCATAGGATGAAGATAGTCTCTCTTAATCAACCTTGCAATCAAATACAAGAAATCTCTGGTGTCCCCAACACACCCAATACAATGGCAAATTGTATAGGTGCACTAGTTCGGCAAAGAGATGGTGAAAAAGTGTAGTATGGATAGCAGATATGAGTTTTTCTATTGCGAACAATAAAAACAACAAGGTAGTAAATAATAAAACATAGCACAAGTATTGCAATGATGGAAAATGAGGCCTAGGGTGCATACCTTCACTAGTGCAATCTCTCAACAATGCTAACATAGTTGGATCATATGATTATCCCTCAAAGTGCAATAAAGAATCACTCCCGAGTTCCTATCAGCGGAGAACAAAAGATAGAAATTGTTTGTAGGGTATGAGACCACATCAGAGCTATTCTTTCCGATCAATCTATCCTAGAGTTCGTACTAAAATAACACAAAGCTATTCTTTCCGATCAAGCTAACCAAGAGTTCATACTAAAGTAACACCATATGACACACATCAACCAACTCTAATGTCACCTATATACTCCAATGCCACCACAAGTATCCGTGAGTTAATTCTATGATATGCATCAAACAACTTCATGATCATAATATTCAATCCACACAAAGAACTACAAGGAGATCCCAAAGTTTCTATCAGAGAAAAAATAAGAAAAATGTGCATCAACCCTTATGCATAGATTACCCCAATGTCACCTCGGGAATCCGCAAGTTGAGTGACATAACATACATCAAGTGAATCAATATGATACCCCATTGTCACCTCAAGTATTCATACCGCAATACATACATCATGTGTTCTCAGATCTGAACATTCAATCCGACAAGATAAAACTTCAAAGGGTAAAGATTCAATTCATCACAACAAGAGTAGAGAGGGGAGAAACATCATATGATCCATCTATGTTAACAAAGCCCATGATACATCAAGATCGTGACATCTCAAGATCATGAGAGAGAGAGAGAGAGATTAAACACATAGCTAAAGGTACAAACTCTCAGCCCCGAGGGTGGACTACTCCCTCCTCATCGTGATGGCCGCCGGGATGATGAAGATTGCCACTGGTGATGATCTCCCCCTCCGACAGGGTGCCGGAACGGGCTCCTGATTAGTTTTCGGTGGCTACAAAGGCTTGCGGCGGCGGAACTTCTGATCTAGGTTCTCCTCGAGGGTTTTTGGAATATTTGACAATTTATAGGGCGAAGAGGGAGTGCGGGAGGCCACCAAGGTGGGCATAACTCACCGGGGTTGTGCCCCACTCGGGGCACCCCCCAGGTGCTGCTTTGGCCCATTGGATGTCTTCTGGTCCATAAAAAATCAATAAAAAGTTTCACGGTGTTTGGACTTCGATTGATATTGATTTCATGCGATGTAAAAAACAAGCAAAAAACAGCAGCTGGCACTGGGCACTGGGTCAATAGGTTAGTCCCAAAAAATGATATAAAGTTGCTATAAAATGATTGTAAAACGTCCAAGAATGATAATATAAGAGCATGAATACTTCATAAATTATAGATATTATAACATCCCAATTTTCAATTTGGATGTGATACATAGATCATCATATGCATATCATATTTATTTTTGCATTTTGTTGTGATCCTAGAAATCTTAAGCAACTAAAGGACCCAAGGAGAGAGTTGGAGGTTTCACGAAATTCATATTTGAATTTATTTTAAATTTGAAGAGAGGATCAATTTGATTTTATTATTTTTCTCTCCAATTATTTCCAATAATAAAAATATATGAGAGAAGATAATATGACTTCTTCAACCTAAGAGAAATATTGGAGAAAGATTTTTAAAATCAAATTATTATTTTATTTGAATTAGAAAAAATTGCAATTTTGAAAATTGCATATTAGTCCAGAAAAATGTTCATTTTGTCCTAAATATTAGGTTTGGACGATGAAAATTGTTTTTGGAGTTTTTGGAGTTTTTTTCTATATTTATTTAGGATTTTTCCTTCGTGGTGATATTATTTTAAAAAAAGTTCAGACCGCCTAGCCTGCCCAGCCCTCGCGCCGCCGCCTTCCCCCCCTCAGGAGGAGTCCCGCTCGCCGCTGGCGCCAGGGAGTTTGGCTCGGACTCCCGTACGTCGCCCCCTCGCCCAAGTCGCCGCCCGGGTCCCCCCTCTTTGAATAGTTGCCGCCCGCCGCCTCTCCCTCCCCAAACCCGCAGCCGCCGCCGCCGCGTGCCGCTGCCACTGCCTGATGTCGCCGCTGGAGCCGCCGCCCCGCCTCGCTGGATCTCGCCGCCGTCGAAAAACCACCGCCGCCAGTCGACTTCGGTTAACCGGTAAAAAAAATGCCTGGTTCGCCGGTTTTGTTTTTGGTTTTTGAATATAGATTGGTTTTTATTTAGTTTGTTATTTGATGGACGTTCACCCGTTTAGGTCTGTTAATGAATGATTTTGTATGTTAGTTTCTGCCAGTGGACGTTCGTCCGGTAGATTTTTCTTTTTAGTGTTATTTTCGGCCAGGGACCTATCCACGAATAGTTTTATCGTGATTTAGCCCCTGATTTAAAACTAGCGTAACTTTTTGCTCGTTTGTCCAAATTAGATGAAACCAGCGCCTAAATCTTCGTATTGTTCTGTTCTTTCCAGTTAACCAACTTGAACATGATTTTGACACTGTAAAATTTGACCTTAGTTCAGATTAGTAAACGATCTTGTTTCGTTTGTTTCTCGAGTTTCCTTTCTCCGTTTGAGTTGTTTCTTTTTGCAAATCATAGCTAATCACATGTATCTACTGTTAAGATCTAATACACATGATAATAATGTTGTTAGGGTTACTTTTGTTAGTTTAAGTCATTTGCTTGTTTCGAGTTTGATTTGGATCTTTTCTCGGTTTTCTCGTTGTTTCGTTTGAGTGATTGCTTATGTATGCTACTGTTTGTCTATGCTAGATTACCCGGAGTGCGTAGCTTGTTACTATGAATCTCTAGAGTTTGCAGATCATCAGCAAGGCAAGTTACACTTTGATCATACCCTTCTATACCCAGTTTTTACTATGCATTAGTATTGCCCTCAAATATTTGCATGAGTAGGATTGGGAACATGTGGTTTGGTTGTAGTACTTGAGGTAGGAATCTAATACCTTTTGATCACCCCAGGAATATACGTTATGCTTATCTATTGCTTAGCCATGCTCGTAGACGGGGATTGGATCGTGATTTCACATGGAAGTTTTGAGAGTTATTAATCTTGGATAACATTAAGGTGGCAACTTTAATATACATCTGGGTGGATTGGTTGAGGCACCTGGGGAACCGAGTGTTGTCTATTTAGGGAAATCCCGGAGTACCCGTGTGATTTTTCCTTCGGTTCGCCACCCAGGCTCAAAGGGATAATATGATATTTCATAACTAGAAACTTCCGTGTGCAGCCACAAGCCATTATGGGCTCTGGCATAGTTGAGTAAGTTGCGTGAGCTCTCGAAGAGGTGGACTAGCAAATGTAGGGTAAAGTAGGTGTACCGATCCGCCCGGAGTAGAGACTAAGTGCTGCAGAAAGACTATGTATCGATCATCCGATCATGGATGCGGTCGAGTCTTGTGGGGAAAAGTGCGTAAACCTCTGCAGAGTGTATAAACTAATCATGGTTAGCCGTGTCCCCGGCTATGGACATTTTGAATATCTGGAATTGGATATTATTGTTGATCTCATTACTCTTTAATTAAGTTGAATTGGGTTTACTGATGATACTTTTAATTGGGATTTGAGTTGGGGAAACCTTCTGAAATATTGGGCAACTTGGGAGTAGTTAAATGAAATTTGTTCCTTTGTTGTAGGGAAAAACTAGCTTTATGCAAAAATCATAAACTTAGAGCCTCCACCAGCGAAATATTGCATGTAGATATAGTTCTTGCATTTCATTGCTTTAAAGTGTAATTCTGCCAGCATATTCAATGTGTTGACCTACACGGCTGCAACGTCTCATGTTGCAGACTACTCAGATGACGAATAAGGTGTGATAGGTCATTGTCTTGCACTCAGCTATGCCGTTGGAGTTGATGGACTCATTTTACCTTCGAAGCTTCCGCGGTTGTTTAGTTTAGATGGCCGTCATCCATGATATTTATGTGTAATCATACTCTTTATGATGACTCGATGTAATAAGTGTGTAATTGAACTCATATAATTCCTCGAGTACTGTGCATGTCAGCATTACCGATCCAGGGATGACACTGATGCACAGAGACTTCGGTCCATTCGGATCATGGTCGCTACAAGATGGTATCAGAGCACACATTGACTGTAGGACGCGACCACTAGAATAAGCACAAAATTTCTCTTCTCTACTCATTTCTAATTCTCCTCTATTTCTACTCTATAAATGGAGGATCCCAGGAACAAGTTCACTCAGCCAGATGACAACACTCCTTTCGGATGACACTTGAAGGAAGTCACTAAGTACCTAAACATCGAACTACCAAGCTTCACAGGGACTCTCTCTGCAACAGTACCGGAAGAGGAGCGCTGGAAGATCAAAGTCTGGGTACCTGGTAGGACGTTTGCACCAACAACGGAACCTATTGATTTCTACCTGGATGCACGAAGCCGGAGTTTAGGAAAGAGCATGGCAGACCATATCACCTTTGGACGCATATGCGAGGTGTATGACAAGGAGCTGGAGAACACCATTTATCAAATATGTGGCCGTCGAGATGAAGAATGGGGGATTATTCATACCAGGAAGGATGGATCAATCGCAGCATACATTCAGGAGATGGGTGATCATATTCTTCGACAAGAGATTCAACAAATTATCCACATGAAGAAGATCAAGAAGCTTATGAAGAGAAACAACGAGCTAGAAGAGGAACTCAAGTTTACACGCGATGGATATGAGGAAGAGATTGCCGTACTACTAGAGAAGCATGAAGACCTAAAGAGGAAGCTAGGACTACAAGTGGAGAATCACAAGCGAGAACCAGCAAAGGAGATTCGTTCGGAGGACTACATCATCCTGGACGACACCGACACAGATAGTGATGCAAATGATGACAGCGATGACGACTACATTGACGAAGCTGGAGTGGATATTATGGAGTCTTCCTTTGATGAAAAGTTTTAGATGACCACCATGTAACTAGTAGTATTCCTCCAAGTAGTTAGCAATGATCGAGTTTGTAATCATAGGTTAGATTGTTTGTGTGAATCTTATGTGCTATTGAATGAAGTGAATTGATTGTGTTTGTCTCATGAGCATATGGGTAGTGAATCTCTCTTAGACCCGATTCTATTCTATTTTCTCACCCCTTCTAACCCATTAGATGCCTCCGAGACGTGACAATGAATTTGCATACCCACCGGAGCTCACTCAGTTGATCCAGCAGCAGAATGCCTTGATGCAGATACTAGTTTAGAACCAGAACCAAGGCAACAACAACAACAACAACCAGCCACCACCACCACCCCCGGTTGACCACTTAGCCCATTTTCTGAGATTGAATCCGCCAGTGTTCTCTAGTAGCACCGAGCCGATTGTTGCAAATGATTGGCTCTGCAAGATTGGAACAGAGCTGACCACTGCAGGATGCACAGATGCGGAGAGAGTGCGCTGTGCCGCACATCAGAAAACCTATGTTAGTAAGTTCCCCAGGAGCGAAGTATATGGCTAGCAGGGGATGCTATCAGTTGCCAGTAACCATAGGTAGACATGTTTTCCCCACCGACCTATTTGGTCTGGAGTCACAAGGATTGGATGTGATACTAGGCATGGATTGGCTATCCAAGTTTGAAGGAAACATCGATTGCGCTAGTAAATCAATTCTTCTCACCACCCCAGAAGGAAAGAGGATCGAGTATGTATCCCGGCATGCGTCGAGGAGAACTCGGGTGAAATTCTTATCAGGAGTTGTTCAGGAGGAAGTGCTAGTGGTGAAGGATTATCCCAACGTATTTCTAGAGGAGTTACCAGGCATGCCACCAGACCGAGACATCGAGTTTTTGATTGAGTTATTGCCAGGCACCAGACCAATATCAAAGAGACCGTATCGAATGCCCGCAAAGGATCTGGAGGAAATTAAGAAGCAGATTAAGGAGTTATTGGAGAAAGGATACATTTGACCAAGTTCATCACCTTGGGGAGCCCTAGTGCTTCTAGTGGAGAAGAAGGATGGATCTTTGAGGATGGTTGTTGATTATTGTGCGCTGAATGAGGTGACGATCAAGAACAAATATCCTTTGCCGATGATCAATGATTTGTTTGACTAGTTGCAAGGAGCTAAAGTTTTCTCCAAAATCGATCTTCGATCAGGTTATCACCAGTTGAAGATCCTGGAGTAGGATATACCTAAGACAACCTTTACCACAAGGTATGGGCTATATGAGTATACATTTATGTCATTTGGTTTGACTAATGCACCTGCCTATTTCATGAGTATGATGAACAAGGTGTTTACGGAGTTTTTGGATAAGTTTGTCGTGGTGTTCATTGATGATATATTGGTCTATTCAAAGAATGAAGAAGAGCATAAGGAGCATTTGCATTTGGTTCTTGAGAAGCTCAGAGAACATAAGTTGTATTCCAAGTTCAGCAAATGTGAGTTTTGGTTAAAGGAAGTAGGATTTCTCGGACATGTTATATCCGGAGAAGGAATAGCAGTAGATCCTACCAAGGTTGCTTCTGTCACTAAATGATTGGCACCCACCTTAGTTGGAGAGATCAGGAGTTTTCTTGGACTCGCAGGTTATTACCGGAGGTTTATTGAGAATTTCTCTAAGATTGCGAAGCCCATGACTGAGTTACTGAAGAAGAACACCAAGTTTAAATGGACTGAGGATTGTGAGGCCAGTTTTCAGGAGTTGAAGAAACGTTTGGTTACAGCCCCAGTGTTGATTCTCCCAGACCAACACATGGATTTTCAAGTATATTGCGAAGCTTCACGTCGAGGACTTGGAGGTGTGCTTATGCAGGAAGGAAGAGTTGTTTCATATGCCTCACAATAGCTTCGACCTCATGAGTTAAATTATGCTACACATGATTTGGAGCTAGCAGCCGTAGTGCATGCGCTGAAGACATGGAGACATTTTCTCATCTATAATCGTTGTGATGTATACACGGATCATAAGAGTTTGAAATACATCTTCACATAGAAGGAGTTGAACCTAAGGCAAAGGAGATGGTTGGAGCTCATGAAGGATTATGACATGAGATTACATTATCATCTCGGAAAGGCAAATGTCATAGCAAATGCGTTGAGCCGCAAGAGCTATGTTAACACACTCATAACCGGAGGATTACCAAAGGAGTTAGCAGAAGACCTTCGAAGAGCTATGCTTGGAAATAGTTCTGAGAGGTTATGTTGCAGCATTGGAAATTCAGTCTACTTTGTTGGGTAAAATCAGAGAAGCCCAGAGGACGGACAAGGAGATTGCCGAGATAAAGGAAAGGATGAGCAAAGGGAAGGCTAAAGGATTTCGTGAGGATGAGCACGACACCTTATGGTTTGAGAATCGCATATATGTGCCTAATGACCCTAAGATTAGGAAGTTGATTCTTCAGGAGGACCATGATTCGCCTTATTCGATTCACCTAGGCAACACTAAGATGTATCTGGATTTGAAGGAAAGTTTCTGGTGGACATGAATGAAGAAGGATATTGCCGAGTATGTAGCAGTATGTGATGTATGTTGATAACCCGCAAGTGTAGGGGATCGCAACAGTTTTCGATAAGTAAGAGTGTCGAACCCAACGAGGAGCTAAAGGTAGAATAAATATTCCCTCAAGTTCTATCGACCATCGATACAACTCTACGCACACTTGACGTTCGCTTTACCTAGAATAAGTATGAAACTAGAAGTACTTTGTAGGTGTGATAGGATAGGTTTGCAAGATAATAAAGAACACGTAAATAAAAGCTAGGGGCTGTTTAAATAAAGATGCAATAAAGTAAATATAGCGAGTATGGAAAAGCGGTGGTAGGAGTTGTGGAATTGTCCCTAAGCAATTGACTATGTTACTAGACCGGTAATCACTATTGCAATTCTATTTGAGGGAGAGGCATAAGCTAACATACTTTCTCTTCTTGGATCATATGCACTTATGATTGGAACTCTAACAAGCATCCGCAACTTCTAAAGATTCATTAAGGTAAAACCCAACCATAGCATTAAAGCATCAAGTCCTCTTTATCCCATATGCAACAACCTACTTACTCGGGTTTGTGTTTCAGTCACTCACGCAACCCACTATAAGGGAATCATGAACGCATTGCAACACCCTACAACAGGAATCCCTCACGCTTGCGCGACACGGAGGGCACCATAGGACAACACCAATAATAAAACATGCAACTCAAACCAATCATAGCAATTCATCAATCACCGATAGGACAATAGAAATCTACTCAGACATCATAGGATGGCAACACATCATTGGAAAATAATATGAAGCATAAAGCACCATGTTCAAGTAGAGGGTACAGCGGGATGCGGGAGAGTGGACCACTGGATATAGAAGGGGGAAGGTGATGGAGATGTTGGTGAAGATGGCGGTGTTGGAAATATGCCCTAGAGGCAATAATAAATTAGTTATTATTATATTTCCTTGTTCATGATAATCGTTTATTATCCATGCTATAATTGTATTGAAAGGAAACTCAGATACATGTGTGGATACATAGACAACACCATGTCCCTAGTAAGCCTCTGTTGACTAGATCGTTGATCAACATATGGTCACAGTTTCCTGACCATGGACATTGGATGTCGTTGATAACGGGATCACATCATTAGGAGAATGATGTGATGGACAAGACCCAATCCGAAGCCTAGCACAAAGATTGTAGTTCGTATGCTAAAGCTTTTCTAATGTCAAGTATCATTTCCTTAGACCATGAGATTATGCAACTCCCGGACACCGTAGGAATGCTTTGGGTGTACCAAACGTCACAATGTAACTGGGTGGCTATAAAGGTGCACTACAGGTATCTCCGAAAGTGTCTGTTGGGTTGGCACGAATCGAGACTGGGATTTGTCACTCCGTGTAAACGGAGAGGTATCTCTGGGCCCAGTCGGTAGGACATCATCATAATGTGCACAATGTGACCAAGGGGTTGATCACGGGAATATGTGTTACGGAACGAGTAAAGAGACTTGCCGGTAACGAGATTGAACAAGGTATTGGCATACCGACGATCGAATCTCGGGCAAGTACAATACCGCTAGACAAAGGGAATTGTATACGGGATCGATTGAGTCCTTGACATCGTGGTTCATCCGATGAGATCATCGTGGAACATGTGGGAGCCAACATGGGTATCCAGATCCCGCTGTTGGTTATTGACCGGAGAACGTCTCGGTCATGTCTACATGTCTCCCGAACCCGTAGGGTCTACACACTTAAGGTTTGATGACGCTAGGGTTATAAAGGAAGTTTATATGTGGTTACCGAATGTTGTTTGGAGTCCCGGATGAGATCACGGACGTCACGAGGAGTTCCGAAATGGTCCGGAGGTAAAGATTTATATATGGGAAGTCCTGTTTTGGTCACTGGAAAAGTTTCGGGTTTTATCGGTAACGTACCGGGACCACCGAGATGGTCCCGGGGGTCCACCAAGTGGGGCCACCATCCCCGGAGGACTGCATGGGCCAAGTGTGGGAGGGGACCAGCCCCAGGTGGCCTGGTGAGCCCCCCACAAGGCCCAAGGCGCAGGGAAGAGGGGAGGGGGGCAAACCCTAGGGCAGATGGGCCCTAAGGCCCACCCCAGGTGCGCCTCCCCTCTCTCCCCTTCTGGCCGCCACCCAGATGGCATCTGGGGGCTGGCGCCACCCCTGGGGAGGGAACCCTAGAGGGGGCGCAACCCCCTCTCCTTCCCCTATAAATAGTTGAGGTCTGGGGGCTGCCCAACACATGAGTTTCTCTCCCTCTTGGCACAACCCTACCTCTCTCCCTTCTCCTCTCCCGTGGTGCTTGGCGAAGCCCTGCAGGATTGCCACGCTCCTCCACCACCACCACGCCGTTGTGCTGCTGCTGGATGGAGTCTTCCTCAACCTCTTCCTCTCTCCTTGCTGGATCAAGGCATGGGAGACGTCACCGGGCTGTACGTGTGTTGAACGCGGAGGTGCCATCCGTTCGGCACTAGGATCTCCGGTGATTTGGATCACGACGAGTATGACTCCTTCAACCCCGTTCTCTTGAATGCTTCCACTTAGCGATCTACAAGGGTATGTAGATGCATTCTCCTTCGCCTCGTTGCTGGTTTCTCCATAGATAGATCTTGGTGACACGTAGGAAAATTTTGAATTTCTGCTACGTTCCCCAACAGTGGCATCATGAGCTAGGTCTATTGCGTAGATGCTTTGCACGAGTAGAACACAAAGTAGTTGTGGGCGTTGATGTTGTTCAATATGCTTACCGTTACTAGTCCAATCTTGTTTCGGCGGTATTGTGGGATGAAGCGGCCCGGACCAACCTTACACGTGCACTTACGTGAGACAGGTTCCACCGACTGACATGCACTTGGTGCATAAGGTGGCTAGCGGGTGCCAGTCTCTCCCACTTTAGTCGGAACGGATTCGATGAAAAGGGTCCTTATGAAGGGTAAATAGCAATTGGCATATCACGTTGTGGTTTTTGCGTAGGTAAGAAACGTTCTTGCTAGAAACCCATAGTAGCCACGTAAAACATGCAAACAACAATTAGAGGACGTCTAACTTGTTTTTGCAGGGTATGCTATGTGATGTGATATGGCCAAGAAGAATGTGATGAATGATATGTGATGTATGAGATTGATCATGTTCTTGTAATAGGAATCACGACTTGCATGTCGATGAGTATGACAACCGGCAGGAGCCATAGGAGTTGTCTTTATTTATTGTATGACCTGCGTGTCATTGAACAACGCCATGTAATAACTTTACTTTATTGCTAACCGGTAGCCATAGTAGTAGAAGTAATGAGTTGGCGAGACAACTTCATGGAGGCACGATGATGGAGATCATGTTGATGGAGATCATGGTGTCATGTCGGTGACGATGATGATCATGGAGCCCCGAAGATGGAGATCAAAAGGAGCAATATGATATTGGCCATATCATGTCACTATTTGATTGCATGTGATGTTTATCATGTTTATGCATCTTATTTGCTTAGAATGATGGTAGTAAATAATATGATCCCTCATTAAAATTTCAAGAAAGTGTTCCCCCTAACTGTGCACCATTGCAAAAGTTCGTCGTTTCGAAGCACCACGTGATGATCGGGTGTGATAGATTCTTACGTTCACATACAACGGGCGTAAGCCAGATTTACACACGCAAAACACTTAGGTTAACTTGACGAGCCTAGCATGTACAGACATGGCCTCGAAACACAAGAGACCGAAAGGTCGAGCATGAGTCGTATAGTAGATACAATCAACATGAAGATGTTCATCGATGATGACTAGTCCGTCTCACGTGATGATAGGACACGACCTAGTTGACTCGGATCATGTAATCACTTAGATGACTAGAGGGATGTCTATTTGAGTGGGAGTTCATGAGATGAACTTAATTATCCTGAACATAGTCAAAAGATCTTTGAAAATTATGTCGTAAGCTCGCGCTTTAGTTCCACTGTTTAGATATGTACCTAGAGAAAATATAGTTGAAAGTTGACAGTAGCGATTATGCTGTGATGCCCGGGTAATTAAGCTACAGTAATCCCCGCTGATGATGCCACGTCACTTCGGTTACTGTGGATAAACTCGCGTTAGTTCGGAACCTAGTTCGAATTTAAAATTCAAAATCAAGCAAACAATAAAAGTTTTCAAATATTAAAATTTAAATGTTCGAAGTGAACCAAATAATACATAGGTAATTATGGTGGAGAAGCCACACCTTTATAAAATGTTTAAATACTATAACATGAATAAAACAACAGCAAAAACAATTATTTAAATACCTTTTGTAATAAATAAAATGTCAAACTAATTTATTTGAGGACTAGACTTCTTGTGGCTATGGACTAAGTTGAAATACTAATTTAGATACTACGTGTATATTTTACTAAAACTAAAATAATAGGAAACAAAACTAAAACAGAAAAGGTAAAGTAAATAAAAAGTAAAAAAACAAAACAAAGCAGAAGAGAAGGGAGCCCCCCCCCCACTAGGCCAACCGGCCCAGCTAGTCAGCTAGCCGGCCAGCCCATTACCCCTGGCCTATATGGCCCCCTCACCCCAAAACCCTAACCCCTCTCCCAGTTGCCCTCTTCCCCCCACTCGCTCCACTCCCCCTCTGCCCCCTCCCCGATCCAGATCGGATCGGGGGCGTCCGGCGACGCCGCCCGGTATCCCCGCTGGAGCCACCCCGTCACCCACCGTCGTCGGTGCCGCCTCCCCTTCTCAGTCACTCGTCCTCGACCATGGTCCCCAAGCTCGACGTCGCGTCGCCGTCACCGTCACCTGGAGGAACACCTCGCCGAAGCTACCTCGCCGGACGCCATCACCGGCCTGCTTCCTCTACGCACGTCGTCCCCGTCCCCCACCTCGAGCACCGCTGCCCTTGACCCTGCGAACCCCGGTGAGGCCCCGGGCCTCCCCCTCTCCTACCCTCTCCCTCGCCCTCGTGCTCACAGTGGCCCTCGCGCCCGCCGGCCGCATCGTTGGCCGCGCCCGGGCTCGCCCCTGGTCGCGCCCGCGACCGTGCTCACCGCACCCCGACCTCCTCTCCCTCCTACAACGCGTCCGGGCCGTGCCCCGCGACCACCGCCTGCACCCGCCAGGCTCGTCTCGCCTGCTGCAGGCCGGGCCCCGATGCTACTTCGCCTCTGAAGCCCGCCTCCGGTCACCCTCTGTCGCCCCTTGGAGCGCCTCGTTAGCCACTTGGTCGCTCCCTCGTCGGCGCTCCGCCCCGTCCCCTGCTCCCCGTGGCCGCGCACTGCGTGCCGTGGCCGCCGTCGCTCGCCGTCCCGCTTCCCCCATGCGGCGCCGCCCGGATCCACCCATGATGGCCGTCGTCCACACTGGCCAAACACCACCGTGCCCCGGTGGCCTCGCCTCGCCTCCCCGATCGGGCTCGGCCCTGGACGGGTGCGCCCGTAAGCGCACTGCCGGCGCCCGTGTGCCCGTGTCCGGTAAGGCCTAGTGGCCCTATGACAACGGGGCCCACACCCCAGAACGGTTTAAAAAAAAAGAGAATTAAAAATAAAATTATTAAATAAAAATAAAAGTGATTAATAAAATTAATTATTAATTAATTAATTAACCAATGAATTAATTGTTAATTAATTAATTAACTAATGAATTAATTAAGTTAATTAATCCAGTTTAATTAATTTAATTAACTAGTTAAGTTTAATTAAACTGTAATTAGATTAACCTAAACCCTAATTAACCTAATTAGAGGATGACAGGTGGGTCCCCCCTGGACCCACATGTCAGGTTGACCAAGTCAACTCTGTTGACTGCTGACGTCAGCATGACATCATGCTGACGTCATAAATCCATTTTTCGAATTAATTAAATAATTAATTAAATTCCAGAAATTAATGAAATCTTTAGAAAATCATATCTTTTAATCCGTAACTCGGATTAAAATATTTTCAACATGAAAGTTGCTCAGAACGACGAGACGATTCTGGATACGCAGCCCGTTCGTCCGCCACACACCCCTAACCTATCAAACTCACAACTTTCCCCCCTCCGGCTCCTTTGCCCGAAAACGCGAAACACCGGGGATACTTTCCCGGATGTTTCCCCCCTTCACCGGTATCACCTCCTACTGTGTTAGGTCACCTCTAGCACCGCGTATTGCCATGTTACGCTTTGTGATGCTTTGATTGCTCTGTTATTTATTGTGTTCCCCCTCCGTTACTTCTTTCCGGTAGACACCGAGACCGACGCCGCTGCTGGGTGCCCCGATCGACTACGTTGTTGACGACCCCTCTCTCTTGCCAGAGCAACCAGGCAAGCCCCCCCCTTGATCACCAGATATCGCCTATTCTCCTCTATACTGCTTGCATTAGAGTAGTGTAGCATGTTACTGCTTTCGTTAATCCTATTCTGATGCATAGCCTGACATTGTCGCTACATCTGTTGATACCTTACCTGCAATCCTAAATGCTTAGTATAGGATGCTAGTTTATCATCATTGGCCCTACATTCTTGTCAGTCTGCCTTGCTATACTATCGGGCCGTGATCACTTGGGAGGTGATCACGGGTATATACTATACATACATACATACTATACAGATGGTGACTAAAGTCGGGTCAGCTCATTGAGTACCCGCAAGTGATTCTGACGAGGGGGGCTGAAAGGACAGGTGGCTCCATCCCGGTAGAGGTGGGCCTGGGTTCCCGACGGCCCTCGACTGTTACTTTGTGGCGGAGCGACAGGGCAGGTTGAGACCACCTAGGAGACAGGTGGGCCTGGCCCTGTTCGGCGTTCGCGGATACTTAACACGCTTAACGAGATCTTGGTATTTGATCTGAGTCGGCTACGAGCCTATACGCACTAACCATCTACGTGGGAGTAGTTATGGGTATCCCGACGTCGTGGTATCAGCCGAAGCACTTCAGACGTCAGCGACGGAGCGGCGCGCACCGAATTGGACTGGAACGCCACTAGGCTAGGTCTGCTTTCGGCCGCCCTCGCAACGTGCAGGTGTGCTATGGGCGATGGGCCCAGACCCCTGTGCGCTTAGGTTTAGACCGGCGTGCTGGCCTCTCTGTTTTGCCTAGGTGGGGCTGCGACGTGTTGATCTTCCGAGGCCGGGCATGACCCAGGAAAGTGTGTCCGGCCAAATGGGATCAAGCGTGTTGGGTAAGTTGGTGCACCCCTGCAGGGAAGTTAATCTATTCGAATAGCCGTGATCTTCGGTAACAGGATGACTTGGAGTTGTACCTTGACCTTATGACAACTAGAACCGGATACTTAATAAAACACACCCTTCCAAGTTCCACAGACAACCCGGTGATCGCTTTTCTACAGGGCGACGAGGAGAGGATCGCCGGGTAGGTTTATGCTATGCGATGCTACTTGGAGATGCTACTTGGAGATGCTACTTGGAGGACTTCAATCTACTCTCTTCTACTTGTTGCAAGACGGTGGCTGCGAGAAGCGTAGCCTTCGACAGGATTAGCTATCCCCCTTTTATTCTGGCATTCTGCAGTTCAGTCCACCGATATGGCCTTTTACACATATACCCATGCATATGTAGTGTAGCTCCTTGCTTGCGAGTACTTTGGATGAGTACTCACGGTTGCTTTTCTCCCTCTTTTCCCCTTTCCCTTCTACCTGGTTGTCGCAACCAGATGCTGGAGCCCTGGAGCCAGACGCCACCGTCGATGATGATTCCTACTACACTGGAGGTGCCTACTACTACGTGCAGGCCGCTGACGACGACCAGGAGTAGTTAGGAGGATCCCAGGCAGGAGGCCTGCGCCTCTTTCGATCTGTATCCCAGTTTGTGCTAGCCTTCTTAAGGCAAACTTGTTTAACTTATGTCTGTACTCAGATATTGTTGCTTCCGCTGACTCGTCTATGATCGAGCACTTGTATTCGAGCCCTCGAGGCCCCTGGCTTGTATTATGATGCTTGTATGACTTATTTTATTTGTAGAGTTGTGTTGTGATATCTTCCCGTGAGTCCCTGATCTTGATCGTACACATTTGCGTGGATGATTAGTGTACGATTGAATCGGGGGCGTTATAAGTTGGTATCAGAGCCGACTGCCTGTAGGAATCCCCCTTCCACACTCCTTGGCCGAAGTCGAGTCTAGACATTGCAAAAACTTTTACTAACTTGGCTGTGTGCCTTACGGGCCCACGTCGCCATCGGGTGGTAGTAGGATCTTTTACTCCTCGACCTTTACTCTGGGACTCTGATCTCTCCTCTATTCGGGTTAAATGAAGTTTATTAAATCTAACATTAGGATATCGTTATCACTTTCACCCGGAGAACCCCTTATTACTAATGATCGTCTGCTGCACCAGAAGACCCTGAAGATACTCTCCACTGTTAACCCGAGAACTTGTGTTCATCGCGTTTGCAATTCACCTTCCACCGCAAACCCATATGGATAACTACTTGCATTTGTTATTCTTACATTCATCCCCAGTGGTCTTGTTATTACAAGATACCCTGAAAAACTCGTCGTTGTTTCGATAATCCCTTGAGCTTACTGCCTTGTTGTTCTTTGTCACTTGAATACCCCTACGGTTAATTCTCGCACTTATCGAGTATCCGCTCATCCCCCAGTTGTTCATGTGTTACACAAAAGTCTTCGAAATACCACCCGATATTCCGAAAATCCTCAGCAACCTATTGCTCTGGAATTTCTTGTTTGCTTTCATTATGATTAATCCCATAAGTATAGAAATCTTATTGACATTCCTTGTCATTATCATTTTGAGTCTGTTGACTCAATATGCTGCGAATACACGCAATCATCATTGATCCTTATAAATTACTTTTCCGGCTGAGCTTCCATTCTTTTAACTGGAATTGGTTCTCGACCAATCCAATTGTTGTTGATTGTACCCTAAGGCTATTCAACTTATCCATCCCTAATCAGAGCATTGATTATGTTCCCTTAATTTGGAAATCATAATTCCTTTGCATTTGAGCTCTGGATTAGTCAGTTGTTTCTATAATCCAATGCCCTTGCATTGTTACTTCCTCTGATTGTGTGCCGATGCTCACATCAGCTCTGTTATGGACCGACAGATCCTTTAATGGATTTTATCCGACATTGTCCTTCATATTCAATAACCTTGTGAGCCTTCCCTTGGATACATAATGCCTTTGGTAAATTGTATCATCTACTTTCTCAACCTTGCTCTACTTTCAAGTTTGTGATATTTACTATTGAAGCTTGTGGTATATGTTTCCACGATACCCTGACGGGTTGAACGCATGCCTTCCTTAATATGTGTGAACTCGAAAGTTTTCACGAGTCATACTCATCTGGTATTACACCAGGTAACACTTTCAACACTAATGCCTCTATCAAAGCGAGAAGTGAATGGGAGGTTATACATTGAAGAAGTGGGAGTCGACCTTGAACTTGTGTTCATGCCCATGGACACGATGTAGATCTTGTCGTTAAAGCTTCTCTTAAATTAGTTATTCCTTTGGTATAAGTTCATCTTATATCAGGGATCTGGCCTTTTGCAATCGTGGTTCCGACCATGTTCTCTTTTGAATACCATTTCTCGTGCAAGTTTTAGCACTTGTCTTCTGTAGAGCAATACCCCGGTCCAACCTCTACTTGATCTGCCGTCGAGTATTACCCCCCTGGTATCTCGAGATTATCATGGAACTGCATATCTTCTAACGAGTTCTTCATCAAGTGCTACATTCCCACTGAATCCAATTTTTCACGGGCTCTGAGTTATTAAACACTCAAAGACACCAATAACTGAACCGAGTCCGCACTACGGTTCAACAACTCTTCGGTAAGCTTCTATCAGTACGAGTTTGTACCCGATCACATCATTCCTAGCCTGATCGGCTATATCATTATCATACTAAATTTTAACTGTGCTACCGGGTCCTTCTTCTCGGAGCACAATTTTCGACGATGAACTAACCTTACATCGATCCTCATCGTCATACCATTTCGCCTTGAACAACAAGCTTGGTTTCGAGTTGAGTCGTACCCTTGGTTCCAATAACCTTTCACTTCATCATTACTTTGACTTGATGTCGTCGCCGATCGATTACATCTTCATGAACTCTCGCGACAAAGGTGTCGTGATCATCAACATTCTGAGCTCATCCAGGATATCAATTGAATTCATGATGAGAAATACCATCCTTGCCCTTGATGATCTGCGTTATCATCGACCTTTATTGCCTTCCCACGAACACAAGCTTGTTCGTGTTTGGTGTTATACCTTGAGTTCCTTGCTATCCAGCAATTGTTCTTCTTTACCTTGGAGTATTACCAAGAATGTTCTGAGATTTGTTCCACCTCTTGAGAACTTTTGACATAGAAATACTTCTCACCATCACCATTCTTTCTTGGTCCCCGTGTTAATTCCAACAAGTGAACGGTGTTGTTTGGATTCTTTCCTTCTAGCAACCCTATTGCTTTGAAGTGAATGGGCGATAGTTCATTCTAAGTCTTCCGATAATTGAATCACCATTCTAACATTGGCCGTGCAACCCAACCCATATTTCGGGTGCACCTTTCAACCAATGTTTAATTATGTATGTTTTCCTCGAGCATGTCCCATTATATCATTTGATCTAACAAATGTCATCTTCTTGTTCACATTATCGTGGAAATCCATCCGTTTGGAATTCTCGATGAATTGTCGTTGAGCCCATCAGCCATCTTCTCATCCCCTCCTTGGTTTAATGATGAACTATTGCTTCAGAAACCCGCTCCCATAGTTCATTTCTCGAGAATCTTGCAATGTCATTTCGTCGATTTGTGTTGCACCTTTTCCTCTCGGACCCCCTGAGTCTGAGGTATCATGACACCAATTGGATATGAATCTCGGTCGGATATGATGGATGGGACAACTTTCCAAGAGTTATGATGTTGATCCTTTGATGACCCGGTAACTTGATGTCATGCCTAGCACCCCCCCCCCCCGGCTGGAGGACCTATCTTTATAGATACCTTTTCAGCAAGGTTATCCATTCGTCCATGAGGAAATTGTAAGACTTATTCTACAAGTTATTCCTGATGGATCCTTCGTGTTTCCAAAGTCTGGTCTTCACCTGAAGACCATGTCAATGCTATCTCGAAGCATGTCAATGGTACTCCGATTTTCAACAGGAACATTTGAAGCACGATGCTAAATTTTATTTATCACTTATCCTAAAACCGTTGTATGGGTAATATCATGAGATTCCTTCCCCCTTACCTAAATGGTTTTCTACTTTATATCATGTCATGGATATCTTGCTCTGCTTGTCCTTGGGGAGGATTTCCCCCTGAAAGATGTGTTTAAACACATTTTCCTTTCCATTGTTCTGTTTAAACATAATAATCACTTTTCCTTTCCATTGGTTTGTTTAAACCTTCTTGTGATCTATATAATATAAGCAGTAATATCCCTGCTTATGTAAACACGTCGGTGTACCATCTTGCCTGGTGTAACCCTGTTACTATTGTTGATGACATTCCGGTAGTCATCGATGGACGAGAACTTTGCCTATTGGTCCGCCTCATTCAACGAGCAGGAATTGGTTCTCTTCGTCCCTCGCCCTTGGTACCGATGTTGTTGCCGACATAACCGACGGGCTATCCTCTGACATGCCTTACTTACATGATCGTGCAAGACGTCATCACCCTTCTTACTTTTAAACCACATGGTGGGCCCATAACCCACAGTTCCACAGGATCAAAACCTGACTCTCCTGTAAACCCCCGGTTTCCAAAGTTATTCCCCACGCTTGACTTCGTATGTAATTCACGGGTCACCTTCCTAATGCTCTATTCTGGTATCAGACGCAATACTTACTCTCATTGCTCTGAACCCCTTTCTCACTCCGGTTCAGACTTCGAGCAACTATCTATACGCTTGGAACCTCTTATTGAGCCTTCGTACCTTACTATCGACATATTTTATTGGTTCAATTCGAGATGTACTCTTATGCTCATTCATGGGTTAACCCCAGATTGTTTCCCTCATAAGCATTCTGTCTTAGCCGAGCTGCCCCTTACCTATTCGTAAGTACGTTGAAGATCCCGAAGAAAGGATGACGACTTCATCATTTTGACCTGAAGCAGAAGTATGAAGGCATCAATATATTGGGTTGACCTCTTCGAGAAGAGCAAGCCAGGATGAGAAGACCCGCTATATTCGTTACCAGACCTTCCCCCCTTACTCCCCTCTTAAATCTCGGGACGAGATTTCTTGTAGTGGAGGAGAATTGTGACGCCCGGGTAATTAAGCTACAGTAATCCCCGCTGATGATGCCACGTCACCTCGGTTACTGTGGATAAACTCGCGTTAGTTCGGAACCTAGTTCGAATTTAAAATTCAAAATCAAGCAAACAATAAAAGTTTTCAAATATTAAAATTTAAATGTTCGAAGTGAACCAAATAATACATAGGTAATTATGGTGGAGAAGCCACACCTTTATAAAATGTTTAAATACTATAACATGAATAAAACAACAGCAAAAACAATTATTTAAATACCTTTTGTAATAAATAAAATGTCAAACTAATTTATTTGAGGACTAGACTTCTTGTGGCTATGGACTAAGTTGAAATACTAATTTAGATACTATGTGTATATTTTACTAAAACTAAAATAATAGGAAACAAAACTAAAACAGAAAAGGTAAAGTAAATAAAAAGTAAAAAAACAAAACAAAGCAGAAGAGAAGGGAGCCCCCCCCCCCACTAGGCCAACCGGCCCAGCTAGTCAGCTAGCCGGCCAGCCCATTACCCCTGGCCTATATGGCCCCCTCACCCCGAAACCCTAACCCCTCTCCCAGTCGCCCTCTTCCCCACACTCGCTCCACTCCCCCTCTGCCCCCTCCCCGATCCAGATCGGATCGGGGGCGTCCGGCGACGCCGCCCGGTATCCCCGCTGGAGCCACCCCGTCACCCACCGTCGTCGGTGCCGCCTCCCCTTCTCAGTCACTCGTCCTCGACCACGGTCCCCAAGCTCGACGTCGCGTCGCCGTCACCGTCACCTGGAGGAACACCTCGCCGAAGCTACCTCGCCGGACGCCATCACCGACCTGCTTCCTCTACGCACGTCGTCCCCGTCCCCCACCTCGAGCACCGCTGCCCTTGACCCTGCGTACCCCGGTGAGGCCCCGGGCCTCCCCCTCTCCTACCCTCTCCCTCGCCCTCGTGCTCACAGTGGCCCTCGCGCCCGCCGGCCGCATCGTTGGCCGCGCCCGGGCTCGCCCCTGGTCGCGCCCGCGACCGTGCTCACCGCACCCCGACCTCCTCTCCCTCCTACAACGCGTCCGGGCCGTGCCCCGCGACCACCGCCTGCACCCGCCAGGCTCGCCTCGCCTGCTGCAGGCCTGGCCCCGATGCTACTTCGCCTCTGAAGCCCGCCTCCGGTCACCCTCTGTCGCCCCTTGGAGCGCCTCGTTAGCCACTTGGTCGCTCCCTCGTCGGCGCTCCGCCCCGTCCCCTGCTCCCCGTGGCCGCGCACTGCGTGCCGTGGCCGCCGTCGCCCGCCGTCCCGCTTCCCCCATGCGGCGCCGCCCGGATCCACCCCCGATGGCCGTCGTCCACACTGGCCAAACACCACCGTGCCCCGGTGGCCTCGCCTCGCCTCCCCGATCGGGCTCGGCCCTGGATGGGTGCGCCCGTAAGCGCACTGCCGGCGCCCGTGTGCCCGTGTCCGCTAAGGCCTAGTGGCCCTATGACAACGGGGCCCACACCCCAGAACGGTTTAAAAAAAAGAGAATTAAAAATAAAATTATTAAATAAAAATAAAAGTGATTAATAAAATTAATTATTAATTAATTAATTAACCAATGAATTAATTGTTAATTAATTAATTAACTAATGAATTAATTAAGTTAATTAATCCGGTTTAATTAATTTAATTAACTAGTTAAGTTTAATTAAACTGTAATTAGATTAACCTAAACCCTAATTAACCTAATTAGAGGATGACAGGTGGGTCCCCCCTGGACCCACATGTCAGGTTGACCAAGTCAACTCTGTTGTCTGCTGACGTCAGCATGACATCATGCTGACGTCATAAATCCATTTTTCGAATTAATTAAATAATTAATTAAATTCCAGAAATTAATGAAATCTTTAGAAAATCATATCTTTTAATCCGTAACTCGGATTAAAATATTTTCAACATGAAAGTTGCTCAGAACGACGAGACGATTCTGGATACGCAACCCGTTCGTCCGCCACACACCCCTAACCTATCAAACTCGCAACTTTCCCCCCTCCGGCTCCTTTGCCCGAAAACGCGAAACACCGGGGATACTTTCCCGGATGTTTCCCCCCTTCACCGGTATCACCTCCTACTGTGTTAGGTCACCTCTAGCACCGCGTATTGCCATGTTACGCTTTGTGATGCTTTGATTGCTCTGTTATTTATTGTGTTCCCCCTCCGTTACTTCTTTCCGGTAGACACCGAGACCGGCGCCGCTGCTGGGTGCCCCGATCGACTACGTTGTTGACGACCCCTCTCTCTTGCCAGAGCAACCAGGCAAGCCCCCCCCTTGATCACCAGATATCGCCTATTCTCCTCTATACTGCTTGCATTAGAGTAGTGTAGCATGTTACTGCTTTCGTTAATCCTATTCTGATGCATAGCCTGACATTGTCGCTACATCTGTTGATACCTTACCTGCAATCCTAAATGCTTAGTATAGGATGCTAGTTTATCATCATTGGCCCTACATTCTTGTCAGTCTGCCTTGCTATACTATCGGGCCGT
>NC_041381.1:103652104-103666514 GCF_002162155.2 Triticum dicoccoides | reverse complement strand
GACGTCGTGGTATCAGCCGAAGCACTTCAGACGTCAGCGACGGAGCGGCGCGCGCCGGATTGGACTGGAACGCCTGCTAGGCTAGGTCTGCTTCCGGTCGCCCTCGCAACGTGCAGGTGTGCTATGGGCGATGGGCCCAGACCCCTGTGCGCTTAGGTTTAGACCGGCGTGCTGGCCTCTCTGTTTTGCCTAGGTGGGGCTGCGACGTGTTGATCTTCCGAGGCCGGGCATGACCCAGGAAAGTGTGTCCGGCCAAATGGGATCAAGCGTGTTGGGTAAGTTGGTGCACCCCTGCAGGGAAGTTAATCTATTCGAATAGCCGTGATCTTCGGTAACAGGACGACTTGGAGTTGTACCTTGACCTTATGACAACTAGAACCGGATACTTAATAAAACACACCCTTCCAAGTTCCACAGACAACCCGGTGATCGCTTTTCTACAGGGCGACGAGGAGAGGATCGCTGGGTAGGTTTATGCTATGCGATGCTACTTGGAGATGCTACTTGGAGATGCTACTTGGAGGACTTCAATCTACTCTCTTCTACTTGTTGCAAGACGGTGGCTGCGAGAAGCGTAGCCTTCGACAGGATTAGCTATCCCCCTTTTATTCTGGCATTCTGCAGTTCAGTCCACCGATATGGCCTTTTACACATATACCCATGCATATGTAGTGTAGCTCCTTGCTTGCGAGTACTTTGGATGAGTACTCACGGTTGCTTTTCTCCCTCTTTTCCCCTTTCCCTTCTACCTGGTTGTCGCAACCAGATGCTGGAGCCCTGGAGCCAGACGCCACCGTCGATGATGATTCCTACTACACTGGAGGTGCCTACTACTACGTGCAGGCCGCTGACGACGACCAGGAGTAGTTAGGAGGATCCCAGGCAGGAGGCCTGCGCCTCTTTCGATCTGTATCCCAGTTTGTGCTAGCCTTCTTAAGGCAAACTTGTTTAACTTATGTCTGTACTCAGATATTGTTGCTTCCGCTGACTCGTCTATGATCGAGCACTTGTATTCGAGCCCTCGAGGCCCCTGGCTTGTATTATGATGCTTGTATGACTTATTTTATTTGTAGAGTTGTGTTGTGATATCTTCCCGTGAGTCCCTGATCTTGATCGTACACATTTGCGTGGATGATTAGTGTACGATTGAATCGGGGGCGTCACATATGCGGACAGTAGAAAGCTTATGTCCTTAATGCACCGCTCAGTGTGCTGAACCCCAAACGTCGTCTGTGGATGTTGCGAACATCGGACATACACGTTTTGATAACTACGTGATAGTTCAGTTAAATGGTTTAGAGTTGAGGCACCAAAGACGTTTTTCGAAACATCGCGGAACATATGAGATGTTTCGAGGGCTGAAATTGGGATTTCAGGCTCGTGCCCACGTCAAGAGGTATGAGACATCGGACGAGTTTTCTAGCCTACAAACTCAGGGAGAAGATCTCAATCGTTGAGCTTGTGCTCAGATTGTCTGAGTGCAACAATCACTTGAATCAAGTGGGAGTTGATCTTCCAGATGAGATAGTGATGTTTCTCCAAAGTCATTGCCACCAAGCTGCTAGAGCTTCGTGATGAACTATAACATATCAGGGATAGATATGATGATCCTTGAGGTATTCACGATGTTTGACACCGCGAAAGTAGAAATCAAGAAGGAGCATCAATTGTTGATGGTTGGTGAAACCACTAGTTTCAAGAAGGGCAAGGGCAAGAAGGGATACTTCATGAAACGGCAAATTAGCTGTTGCTCCAGTGAAGAAACCCAAGGTTGAACCCAAACCCGAGACTAAGTGCTTCTGTAATAAGGGGAACAGCCACTGGAGCAGAATTACCCTAGATACTTGGTAGATGAGAAGGCTGGCAAGGTCGATAGAAGTATATTGGATATACATTATGTTAATGTGTACTTTACTAGTACTCCTAGTAGCACCAGGGTATTAAGATACCGGTTCGGTTGCTAAGTGTTAGTAACTCGAAATAAAAGGCTACGGAATAAACGGAGACTAGCTAAAGGTGAGCTGACGATATGTGTTGGAAGTGTTTCCAAGGTTGATGTGATCAAGCATCGCATGCTCCCTCTACCATCGAGATTGGTATTAAACCTGAATAATTGTTTGGTGTTTGCGTTGAGCATAGACATGATTGGATTATGTCTATCGCAATACGGTTATTCATTTAAGGAGAATAATGGTTACTCTGTTTATTTGAATAATACCTTCAATGGTCTTGCACCTAAAAGGAATGGTTTATTGAATCTCGATCGTAGTGATACACATTTTCATGCCAAAAGATATAAGATAGTAATGATAGTACCACTTACTTGTGGCACTGCCATGTAAGTCATATTGGTGTAAAACGCATGAAGAAGCTCCATGTTGATGGATCTTTGGACTCACTCATTTTTGAAAAGTTTGAGACATGCAAACCATGTCTATTGGTGTATACGCATGAAGAAACTCCATGCAGATGGATCGTTTGGACTCACTTGATTTTGAATCACTTGAGATATGCAAATCATACCACATGAGCAAGATGACTGAAAAGCCTCGTTTTTCAGTAAGATGGAACAAGATAGCAACTTGTTGGAAGCAACACATTTTGATGTGTGCAGTCCAATGAGTGCTGAGGCATGTAGTGAATATCGTTATGTTCTTACTTCACAGATGATTCGAGTAGATGTTGTATATTTACTTGATGAAACACAAGTCTGAATTATTGAATGGTTCAAGTAATTTCAGAGTGAAGTTGAAGATCATTGTGACAAGAGGATAAAATGTCTATGATATGATCATAGAGATGAGTATCTGAGTTACGAGCTTTGGCACGCAATTAAGACATTGTGGAAATGTTTCACAATTAATACCGCCTGGAACACCATAATGTGATGGTGTGTCCCAACATCATATTTGCACCCTATTGGATATTGTGTGTACCATGATGTATCTTATCGAATTACCATTGTCGTTCATGGGTTAGGCATTAGAGACAACCGCACTCACTTTAATAGGGCACCACGCAATTCCATTGAGACGACACCGTTTTTGAACTATGGTTTGAGAGAAACCTGAGTTGTTGTTTCTTAAAAGTTTGGGGCTGCGACGCTTATGTGAAAAGGTTTCAGGTTGATAAGCTCGAACCCAAAGCGGATAAAATGCATCTTCATAGGACACCCAAAACAGTTGGGTATGCCTCCTAATTCAGATCCGAAAGCAATAGGGATTGTTTCTTGAATCGGGTCCTTTCTCGAGGAAAAGTTTGTCTCGAAAATTGAGTGGGAGGATGGTGGAGACTTGATGAGGTTAATGAACCATTACTTCAACCAGTGTGTAGCAGGGCACATGAAGTTGTTCCTGTGGCACCTACACTAATTGAAGTAGAAGCTTATGATAGTGATCATGAAGTTTCGGATCAAGTCACTACCGTACCTCGTAGGGTGACAAGGATGCATACTACTTCAGAGTGGTACGGTAATCCTGTCTTGAAGGTCATGTTGCTAGACAACAATGAACCTACGAGCTATGGAAAAGCGATGGTGGGCCCAAATTCTGACAAATGGTTAGAAACCATGAAATCCGAGATATGATCCATGTATCAGAACAAAGCATGGACTTTGGTGGACTTGCCCGATGATCGGCAAGCCATTGAGATAAATGGATCTTTAAGAAGAAGACGGACGTGGACGGTAATGTCACCGTCTATGAAGCTCGACTTGTGGCAAAGAGTTTTTCACAAGTTCAAGGAGTTGACTACGATGAGATTTTCTCATCCGTAGCGATGCTTAAGTCCGTCGGAATCATGTTAGCATTAGCTGCATTTATGAAATCTGGCAGATGGATGTCAAAACGAGTTTCCTTACCACTTTTTGTAAGGAAAGGTTGTATGAGATACAATCCGAAAGGTTTTGTCGATCCTAAGGATGCTAAAAGGTATGCTGGCTCCAGCGATCCTTCTAAGGACTGGAGTAAGCATCTCGGAGTTGGAATGTACGCTTTGATGAGATGATCAAAGATTGTGGGTTTATACAAAGTTTATGAGAAACTTGTATTTCCAAAGAAGTGAGTGGGAGCACTATAGAATTTCTGATAAGTATATGTTGTTGACATATTGTTGATCAGAAATGATGTAGAATTTCTGGAAAGCATATAAGGTTGTTTGAAAAGTGTTTTTCAAGTGAAAACCTGGATTAAGCTACTTGAACATTGAGCATCAAGATCTATGAGGATGGATCAAAACGCTTAATGGTACTTTCAAAATGAGCACATACCTTGACATGATCTGGAAGGTGTTCAAGATGGATCAGTCAAAGAAGGAGTTCTTGGCTGAGTTGTAAGGTATGAAGTTAAGACTTAAAGCTCGACCACGGCAGAAAAGAGAGAAAGGACGAAGGTCATCCCCTATGCTTTAGACGTAGGCTCTATAGTATGCTATGTTGTGTACCGCACTGGAAGTGTGCCTTGCCATGAGTCAGTCAAGGGGTACAAGAATGATCCAGGAATGGATCATTGGACAGCGGTCAAAATTGTCCTTGGAGTAAATAAGGACATGTTTCTCGATTATGGAGGTGATAAAGAGTTCGGCGCAAAGGGTTACGTCGATGCAGGCTTTAACACCTATCTGAGTGACTCTGAGTAGCAAACCGGATACGTATAGTGGAGCAACCATTTGGAATAGCTTCAAGTGGAGCGTAGAAGAAGCATTTACAATATGACTTAGAAATTTGCGAAGTACATACGGATCTGAATGTTGCAGACCCGTTGACTAAAACTTCTCTTACAAGCAAAACATGATCAAACCCAAGAACTCATTGAGACTTAATCACATGGTGATGTGAACTAGTTTAAGACACTAGTAAACTCTTTGGATGTTGGTCACATGGCGATGTGACCTATCAGTGTTGATCACATGGCGATGTGAACTAGATTATTGACTCTAGTGCAAGTGGGAGACTGTTGGAAATATGACCTAGAGGTAATAATAAATTAGTTATTATTATATTTCCTTGTTCATGATAATCGTTTATTATCCATGCTATAATTGTATTGAAAGGAAACTTAGATACATGTGTGGATACATAGACAACACCATGTCCCTAGTAAGCCTCTGTTGACTAGCTCGTTGATCAACAGATGGTCACGGTTTCCTGACCATGGACATTGGATGTCATTGATAACGGGATCACATCATTAGGAGAATGATGTGATGGACAAGACCCAATCCTAAGCCTAGCACAAATATCGTAGTTCATATGCTAAAGCTTTTCTAATGTCAAGTATCATTTCCTTAGACCATGAGATTGTGCAACTCCCGGACACCGTAGGAATGCTTTGGGTGTACCAAACGTCACAACGTAACTGGGTGGCTATAAAGGTGCACTACTGGTATCTCCGAAAGTGTCTGTTGGGTTGGCACGAATCGAGACTGGGATTTGTCACTCCATGTAAACGGAGAGGTATCTCTGGGCCCACTCGGTAGGACATCATCATAATGTGCACAATGTGACCAAGGGGTTGATCACGGGATGATGTGTTACGGAATGAGTAAAGAGACTTGCCGGTAACAAGATTGAACAAGGTATCGGCATACCGACGATCGAATCTCGGGCAAGTACAATACCGCTAGACAAAGGGAATTGTATACGAGATCGATTGAGTCCTTGACATCATGGTTCATCCGATGAGATCATCATGGAACATGTGGGAGCCAACATGGGTGTCCAGATCCCGCTGTTGGTTATTGACCGGAGAACGTCTCGGTCATGTCTACATGTCTCCCGAACCCGTAGGGTCTACACACTTAAGGTTCGATGACGCTAGGGTTATAAAGGAAGTTTGTATGTGGTTACCGAATGTTATTCGGAGTCCCGGATGAGATCCCAGACGTCACGAGGAGTTCCGGAATGGTTCGGAGGCAAAGATTTATATATGGGAAGTCCTGTTTTGGTCACCGGAAAAGTTTTGGGTTTTATCGGTAACGTACCGGGACCACCGGGAGGGTCCCGGGGGTCCACCAAGTGGGGCCACCATCCCCGGAGGACTGCACGGGCCAAGTGTGGGAGGGTACCAGCCCTAGTTGGACTGGTGCGCCCCCCACAAGGCCCAAGGCGCAGGGAAGAGGGGAGGGGGGCAAACCCTAGGGCAGATGGGCCCTAAGGCCCACCCCAGGTGCGCCTCCCCTCTCTCCCCTTCTGGCCGCCACCCAGATGGCATCTGGGGGCTGCCTCCACCCCTGGGGAGGGAACCCTAGAGGTGGCGCAGCGCCCTCCCCTTCCCCTATAAATAGTTGAGGTCTGGGGGCTGCCCAACACATGAGTTTCTCTCCCTCTTGGCGCAGCCCTACCTCTCTCCCTTCTCCTCTCCCGCGGTGCTTGGCGAAGCCCTGCAGGATTGCCACGCTCCTCCACCACCACGCTATTGTGCTGCTGCTGGATGGAGTCTTCCTCAACCTCTCCCTCTCTCCTTGCTGGATCAAGGCATGGGAGATGTCACCGGGCGTCCGTTCGGCACTAGGATCTCCGGTGATTTGGATCACGACGAGTACGACTCCTTCAACCCCGTTCTCTTGAACGCTGCCGCTTAGCAATCTACAAGGGTATGTAGATGCACTCTCCTTCCCCTCGTTGCTGGTTTCTCCATAGATAGATCTTGGTGACACGTAGGAAAATTTTGAATTTCTGCTACGTTCCCCAACAGGCGGAGGTGTTGGTGAAGATCGCGGTGATGATGATGGCCCCCGGCAGCGCTCCGGCGCCACCAGAAGCAAGGGGAGAGAGGCCCCCTTCTTCTTCTTCTTCCTTGACCTCCTCCCTAGATGGGAGAAGGTTTCCCCTCTGGTCCTTGGCTCCCATGGCTTGGGAGGGTCGAGATCCCTTCTTTGATTGGATCTATCTCTTTGTTTCTGCGTTCTCTGATTCTGCCCCTTCACCATTTCTTTTATATCTGGAGATCCGTAACTCCGATTGGGGTGAATATTTAGCCCAGATTTTTCTCATAAAATTAGCTTTCTTGCGGCAAAAGAAGAGCTTCAACCGCCTTACGGGTGGCCCACGAGAGTCCAGGGCGCGCCCAGGGGGGGAGGGTGCGCCCCCCTGTCTCGTGGCCACCCCGGACACCGTTTCGCGTTGATTCTTCCTAAAAAAATCCCAAATATTCCAAAATAATTCTCCATCCGTTTTTATCCCGTTTGGATCCCGTTTGATATTGGGTTTCTGCGGAATATAAAACATGCAACAGACAGGAACTGGCACTGGGCACTGGATCAATATGTTAGTCCCAAAAATAGTATAAAAAGTTGCCAGAAGTATATGAAAGTTGAAGAATATTGGCATGGAACAATCAAAAATTATAGATACGACGGAGACGTATCAGAATCCCCAAGCTTAATTCCTGCTCGTCCTCGAGTAGGTAAATGATAAAAAAGATAATTTTTGATGTGGAATGCTACCTAGCATAATCTTGATCATATGTCTAATCATGGCATGAATATTAAGACACGAGTGATTCAAAGCAATAGTCTATCATTTGACATAAAAAACAATAATACTTCGAGCGTACCAATAAAGCAATCATGTCCTTTCAAAACAACAAGGCCAAAGCAAGCTTATCCCTACAAAATCATATAGTTTGGCCATGCTTCATTTTCGTCACACAAAAATGCTCCCATCATGCACAACCCCGATGACGAGCCGAGCAATTGGTTCATACTTTTTAACGCGCTTCAGCTTTTTCAACCCTCACGCAATACATGAGCGCAAGCCATGGATATAGCACTATAGGTGGAAAAGAATATAATGATGGAGGTTTATATGGAGAAGACAAAAAGGGAGAAAGTCTCACATTGACGCGGCTAATCAACGGGCTATGGAGATGCCCATCAATTGATGTCAATGTGAGGAGTAGGGATTGCCATGCAATGGATGCACTAGAGCTATAAGTGTGTGAAAGCTCAACAAAAGAAACTAAGTGGGTGTGCATCCAACTTGCTTGCTCATGAAGACCTAGGGCATTTGAGGAAGCCCATCGTAGAAATATACAAGCCAAGTTCTATAATGAAAATTCCCACTAGTATAAAAATTCGTCAAACAGTGACATTGGAGTATCTAGGTGACATTAGGGTTTTGGTTGATTTGTGTCTTAAGGTGTTATTCTAGTACGAACTCTATGATAGATTGAACAAAAAGAATAGCTTCGTGTTATTTTACTACAGACTCTTGAATAGATCGATCAGAAAGGATAACTTTGAGTTGGTTTCGTACCCTACAATAATCTCTTCGTTTGTTCTCTGCTATTAGTGACTTTGGAGTGACTCTTTGTTGCATGTTGAGGGATAGTTATATGATCCAGTTATGTTATTATTGTTGAGAGAACTTGCATTAGTGAAAGTATGAACCTTAGGTCCTGTTTCCTAGCATTGCAATATCGTTTACGCTCACTTTTATTACTTGTTACCTTGCTGTTTTTATATTTTCATATTACAAATACTCATATCTACCATCCATATTGCACTTGTATTACCATCTCTTCGCCGAACTAGTGCACCTATACAATTTACCATTGTATTAGGTGTGTTGGGGACACAAGAGACTCTTAGTTATTTGGTTGCAGGGTTATTTGAGAGAGACCATCTTCATCCTATGCCTCCCATGGATTGATAAACCTTAGGTCATCCACCTGAGGGAAATTTGCTACTGTCCTACAAACCTCTGCACTTGGAGGCCCAACAACGTCTACAAGAAGAAGGTTGTGTAGTAGACATCACCTCGCCACCTTCACAAGGTGGCAGTTCCACCATTTTTTCCATAGCTTGCTGAAAAGTTGAGTTTTTACATTAGTAGTACCAGAACTGAAGATATTAAGGAGGCAGCAAAACCAAACACAATAGCTTTGGTCTATATACAGAACTTATTCTGGTGAACCCATGTAAAATATTAGTTGTATTTTATTGCAAAGTACATAATAAAACCAGGTTCCAAACATATGACCATGTACCATCGCTAATGTATTGTCTATTTCTTCACATTGTATACTGAGGGCTAAGGATAAAGAGATTAAGTTTATAATACGGTAAACATAGTATGACATCATTCATATCACAAAACAACTGAGAACAGACAAACATGCAATTGTAACATTGTGTGGGCAAGTCCAGCACGTAACTAGATTAAAGGTCAAGATCAAAGGAACATCACTCCTCTCTTTTAAACCTTGTACGGTGCAATGATACGGTAAGACAATTGTGTATAAAATTGAAAAGAGTAATACACATTGGCTGCAAACAATGCAGTTCAAGGCACAAGTCAGAGTAAGTAGTAGTTAAAAGGCATGCAGATTAAGGACTTACAACAGCGGCTTTGACTGGTGTAGTCATGCCCTTCTTCTTGCTGGTGTGACAGTCCTTGAAGATTTCCACATCATTTGGTTCAGGTACTTTTTGGTCCTTGCGGGCTTTCCTATGCATTTGGAACAAGCCAATATAGATATGATAATATGGTACAATGAAAAGAGTGAAATAACAGCTAATTACAAGAGCCTCGCAGTGTGCAATATAGCTACGAGATCCTGTCATTTGTTGGAATTTCACTTTCATATGGTTGGCCTTGTTCTTTGAACAGTTCACCTACAAGAAGATAGATTTGTGTGGCACATGCGTAAATAGGACTTCAACATGTGATCTGATCACATATTTATAATGTACCTGATACTTCGGATCAGGCTAGTGTTTAATGAGGCCTCTCCAGTCTTCATCCGATATATTTTCCACCGGAGATGTTTGGGCAAGTTCACTATTAGCCTTGCCTTCAAAGTGATTTTTCCTCAAGTTATACCGATACTGCCATAGAGCAGACTTGAAAACATGGGTGCAAGCTTGTCTGGTTGCATCATCTTGGCTATCCAACTTGAACCTCATTTGTTGAAAATTATGGGAGTCTCATTATCAGCAACCTAGAAAGTATGGGACAGAGCAAGACGATATTACTAGTTTCCATACATAACCATACTTACAGATAAATGGTCGAGGAAGGTGTTGAACTGGGTTTCATCTTTGTCATTCTTGTACTGACACCATGTTGGGAGGATATGTACATGACACCTAACGGCAACCGCTGCCTCTGATACTAACTTGGCTGACTCTGTAGCATCACGTGGCCTTTTAAAACCTGCCTCAAAACGGATCTCCATTCTTCCTCCTCTAGATTTAGTTAACCTATCGAGCATTATCCCTGATGTTTGTTTCCTCTTGCGCCTAGGTGCTAGTCCAACAACGAACATAGGAAGTGTTAGTGTACATCAAAATGTGAGACTACATATAAAGAAGCATGCAACTGTAACTTGACTCCAGCAACTACCTTCTTGCTATTGAAGCTCACAAGGTTCATCTGATCTTGCCAACTCGTCTTGTGTCAAGAGTGCTTGGGAAGTAGTGTCAGGTGGCAAGGGAGCTTGGGAACATGCTGCTAGCTCAGTTGACGCACGAGTAACTCATGCAGCTGGTAGTACTGTGGAAGGTGTTGCAACAACTAGGGCTGTCTCTGCTTGTTTGGTGGCAGCTATTTGTTTCTATTTGGCTTGTTCTGCAGCTCGTGTAGCACGGGATACCATGTTTGTAGAATTTTCCGCTGGACTTTGACCTTCTATTGCACCATCAGTACCAGCAGAATCTGCAGGATTCTTCCGCTTCCCATTCCCTATCATTGTGTGTTTCTTCCGCTTTCTCTGTGCCATGTTAAGTCAAGATGACAAGAACAACAAATAACAATTTAGTTCTTCAAAACAAATTGATGCGTGATACAGACGAACTGAACTTTGATGTTAGACAACCACATGATAGGAGGATGTAATATGTACGAAAAACAGGACGGAAGAGATAACCAGAACTATGATGTGCAAACTAAGCAGAAAACATTTCACTAAATTAGAAGCAATGCAATGGAAGGTAGACACCATATGAAAGATGCTACAAAAATATTGCTCTGCCAAGTTAACAATGTCTCATCATAAATGGCGTTTAAACAAATGTGAAGCAGTACAAGAAATAGATCATATGCAAGATGCAAACAACATCACACTACCAAGTTAGAGGTCTCTTGTCATTAGTGCCATTGCATATTCACAACATTGCATATTCACAGCTTATGATGTGTAAACTAAGGAGAAGGCATTTCAACAAATTAGAAGCAACGAAAGCTAGACACCATATGAAAGATGCAACGAATATCACTCTACCAAGTTAAAATTGTCTCGTCATAAGTTCCATTTCAACAAATTAGTAGTACAAGCTAGAAAAGAATGTGAGATGTAACCTATATCACACTCCCAAGTCAAACGTGTCTTATGATAAGTGATTGTTACAGGTTATACAACAGTAGTAATTTGATGTAAGAACATGGTGTGATAGACAGATAGTGTATGTTCTAGAAACAGGAACACATGTCTTATTCACAAGTATAATGTGTAAAGTAAGCAGATGGAATTTAACAAAATTAGAAACAATACAAGCTAGACATCACACATAACATGCAACCACATATAACAGTGCCAAATTAGAGGGAGCACCTGTGATGTGCACTAGGGGAGACGTGCTCATCATCAACACAACTACGTTGAGTGTCTATGCATGTGTTGTCTTGCAAATCATCTTGGGGGGATGGAGGAGTAGAATCTGTAGAGGCCATCCGTTTGGAAGGAGCACCTTTATCCACTGCCTTGGTAACTTCCTTCCGCTTTATTGATTTTGAATTGTCAAGTAAAACCGACAAGAAAAAGCAATAAAATTCTCTCTTCAGGACTCATTCGTGCATGATACTAACAATCACTACTTTGATGTAAGGCAAACACATGATACCAGGATGGAATATGTACGAAAAATAGGACGGCATTGCATGTTCACAACTGCTTGTGTAAGCTAAGCAGAAATCATTCCAACAAATAAGAAGCAATGCAAGCTAGACACCACATGAAGATGCAACCAATATGACTCTACCAAGTTAAAAGCGTCCCATCATAAATGGCATTTCAACAAATTAGAAGCAGCGCATGCTATAAATCATATGAAAGATGCAACTAATATTGCACTGCATGTACTAAAGGTGTCTCGTCATATTGATTGACGCGGGATAAAAAAACAATAGTTTTACGTAAGGACATGCTTAATAGAAAGATGTACTATGTACTAAATATAGGAAGGCATGTCACATTAACAGGTATAATGTATAAGCTAAGCAGAATAGCACATGCAGTTTAACCAGATTGGAAGAACTACAATCTAGACACCATATGCAACATGCAACCACATATCATGCTACCAAGTTAGAGCAAGCACCTGCGATGCTAGTGTAGGGGAAATGCGGTAATCAACTACAGAGCTACGTTCACTATCTTCATCTAGCCTTGTTGTTTCTTGAGAATCATGTCGGGAGGCTGACGCTGCATTCTTTAAATGAGGATCTTTACTCACAGTAGTCCACTTGCCTGACTGCCTCATCATAAGTGATTGATGAGGGATACACAAGAACATTAGTTTGATGTAAGAACATGGTTAATAGACAGATGTACTAGTATGTACCAAAAGTAGAAAGGCGTGTCACATTCAAAGGTATAATGTGTAAGCTAAGCAGATGCAATTTAACCAAATTGGAAGCAATACAAGCTAGACATCTGGCTGGAGTGGTGAGCATGATCATCTAGGACCTGAGAGCCTGGTGGGAGGCGGGCTGCTTCGCCACCATCGTGGCTTTTTAGTTGGCAGGTGATGCCTGTCTGTTCTGGGCTTGTCACTGGCTCGGCCAATGCCCTGACTAGCTATTTGCCTTCTGGTGCTCACGGGATGGTGGTTCATGTAAAAAATATCTTTCCTTATCTTAATAAAGACCGACTTCGGCCTTTCGAATACAAGCTAGACACCATATGGAACATGCAACCACATATGACACCGTGAAGTTAAAGCAAGCACCTGGAATGGTGGTTCATTGCGAGCGAGGTCATCAACTCCAGAGCTACGTTTACCTTCTCCATCTACTAACACTGCACCCTTTATAGCGCTATAACGTGTCTTGCCTACCTGCATACGAAGCTGGAACGACTTCTCTCTTTCTTTTCTGCTTCTCTCAAGGCAGAGTCCAAAATCCCCTTGCATAAAAACACAATAGTGGGAGTATGGGCGAAGTGTGTGCAGAACTAGTGCACTGTAAAAATAGCAGATAGCAGGTGGCTGAAAAATAAATGACAGGAGACATATGGTAGCTCTACAACATTGCATGGCAAACAAAATTAGATTCTATTCCGCATGATTTTGTAATATATGAGCACAACAAATGCAGGTACTCCTCCAGCACACCACCACATGTGGTCATATCAAGATAACAGTCGACTGAAAATAAATAGGCCAGCCGATTTTTTTATGAACCTTTCGATCTATAAGGAACAGACAGATGGCCTTCGTCTACCTCCCGCCAGTCACCGTTGACGATCCTTCTCGAACCGCCAGCGACCATCGACACAGACCCCTACCTCTGCCGCCCCACCCTCCCCTCGACCTCACACCAGTGCCGTGCTTGGCAGCGCCCCCAGGCCATCCCTTTAATCCCGGCTGACCTCCAGATCGGGCGCTAGTAGCTCTAGGCCCCAAACGCCCCTAAGATAAACACCGAGGCGCTCCTTCCCCGGTGTAATAGGCGGACTAGCTCCTGTTATGCTGGGGAATGCTTCTGTTAATTAGGAATCAACTGACCAGGAATTGAAATCCAGGGGGGTGACGAACCTCTAGCTAAGGTGAAATAGTATATGAGGAGAAACCTTGTGCATCGCGAGTTACTAGGAACATCTAGTATCAAGAAGAAGCGCTCAACTAGTGTCTTCTGTGGGATGAATACCGTGCAAGCAGACACGTAAGATTTGCATGAATAAGGAAAGAGGAGTACCCTTATCGGTTGCCAGTGTGGTCTCCTCCATATGTCGCGGCGATCTTCTTTTTTATCCCGGGTGAACTGATGTTTTGGAGGACGGTGGATCCTTCGACAAACCCATGGCCAAATTGTTGACTGTGTTTCCGTGGCCGTATATCGGTGGAGGGGAAGCAGATCCGAGGCGGCGAAGGATGGCGTAGCAGGAACAACTCCGGTGCGGTGGATGGTGGCGAAGTTGGAGCGGCAGCGGTGAGGCGCAGGACGGCGTGGTTGAACTGGGTCAGGGACGGACGGCTCAGCCTCGGCTTCAACTACTAGCCGTGGAGGGCGTTGTGGTTGAGGTTTCGGTGGATGACGACGAGGTATCAGCTCTAGTGTGATGGAGGAGGGCGGTGGTTGATGGGTGGGATGGGGTGGCGGACGGAGGACGCCAGGGTTTCGCGGCTGGTGGAGAGGTAGTTTTTGCACCCACGGAGTACGAATGGGAATCGGAGGGTGGGCGAGCGGGGG
>NC_041381.1:103638812-103651625 GCF_002162155.2 Triticum dicoccoides | reverse complement strand
GGAAGCGCTTGTTTTTGGCTTTTTTGAACAGAAGATGGGACGCGCTTGTTTGAAATTTGGGGAAAGTACAAACTTTGCCCCCCTCTTAAATTTCGGACCTACTGCATGTCGGGGGGTAGGATGGTAATCCCAGGTGTCCCAAATAGTGGGCGGGAGTGATTTCGGCCTCATGCATGTGTGCTTAGGCGGCCATTGCGTATGAATGTTTTTCGGAGGCAGTTGCGTGGCGTCTAGATGAAGCTACAAACCTACCCCGGTTTAGACCTAAGCATGATATGATGATATGAAGCTCAAATTCGATAGAATCTAGATGTCTGATGGATCAATGACCGTTCCTTATGCAAATTGCAAATATCATGATCCCATCCTAATATTTGGATACAATTTATATCTTTAATCAATGTGTACATTAGTCTTTTACATGTAGTTTCACTCTCCATCGGTGGTCTCTCACACGTGCTCACACACTCTCTCCCGAGGTCTCTTTCTCGCAGACATGCTCTCGATATAACCCTCCCTCCCTCTCGTAACCATTTAAAATTGTTTTCACTAACCTTTATCACAAGCACTCTTCCTCTCACAAGCATACACACGCACAATCCCCATCGACCCTTTCTATATACATAGACCTGCTGATAACCCGCAAGTATAGGGGATTGCAACAATTTTCGAGGGTAGAGTATTCAACCCAAATTTATTGATTCGACACAAGGGGAGCCAAATAATATTCTCGAGTATTAGCAGTTGTGTTGGGGATATAACTATTTGTGTAAGCCGCCCAGGAGGGGCCGGGTTACGCAAAGAAGACTCATCGTAAAGAAGCCCAAGACCAAGCATGAAGATGTCGGTTCAATAAAGGGCCCAAAGCCCACCATCGACTGGAGGCCCGTTGTAGTAAACCGCCACAATGGCATGACTTGTATTGTAAGGTAGATTTAACTAGTCACCGAGCCGGACACTGTTTACGAGCTGACCGGGACTCTGTAAGCCGTAGGGTGCCAACCCGTGTATATAAGGGGGCGACCCGCTGGCGGCTAGGGGTAAGGAACAACTCATAGAAAACCGGGCATAGCATATCTCGCTCCCTGGTCATCGAAACATCAAGCAATACCAACCCAACTAGACGTAGGCCTTACCTTCACCGTAAGGAGCCGAACTAGTACAAACCTCCCGTGTCTCTTGTCCCAATTAACCCCTTCAAGCTTCCTAGTTGCGATGGCTCCGCAATTAAGTCCTTTCACTAGGACATCTGACGCGACAATTCCACGACAGTTGGCGCCCACCGTGGGGCCAGCACACGGTGGATTTGAGTTCTTGAAGGGCAACTTCGAAGGGCTCAAGGGATACGCAATGGGCCGGATGACCAAGAGTCGTCGCGGCAAGATCTACATCAACGACGAAGGCTGGGGCCCCGACACCGGCTCAATTGAGTATGGGTACCGGGTCCCATTCGGAGGAATCCACGTCTTCATCGTCCGGATTAGTGAGCCGGGACCTGAGCTGGACAATTGCACCAACCTCGTCGAGACGGCTCAGCCTGCGAAACCCGCCCGAGCTCAACCCAGCATGAAGCGTGTCTTTGTGGGCTGCGTCCACGGAGAAGAGCTTTCTGAAGGACATGAAGATGGTGGTGAGACGGCTGTCCTCTCCGACGGTGATTCGTCTGCCGGTTCAACAGATTCGCTGTATCAAGTGCAAGATGGCGTGCTCGGGGGCTACTCCGATGGCTCTAGTATTTCGGATCCCTACGAGTCGCCAAACTGGGCAGGAGTTTTTATGGCTGGAACTCAACCCGGCCAAAATTCTACAGCCGCTGCTGCCATAACATACGAAATAGGAGCGGCCGGGGCAGGAGGCCCTGTGCGCCCGCCGGCTCAAGTGCTGATAGATCTCATGGATAAGCTTACAACCCTGTTAACCGCCACGGTTATTCCCGCAAATAAAGATGAGCATGACGCGGAGGTGGCACGGGTGCGCGAGGAAATAGCTCGGGCTAAGGAGGCCTTAGCAGCTGAGGATACCAGGTTAGCCACGGCACGGGCGGCTTTGGATGCACGGGCGCAACAGCTCCAGTCAGAGGCTTTCTAGCTTACGATGAGCCTGAACACATCTAATGAGGTGATGAGAAGGAGGCACCAAAAAACTCAATCCCGTTTGCCTCCGACTTACGACCCTCGGGTTCTTTTTGCTACACCTGGAGCCGACCCAAGTAACCTGCCAGATGCAAATCAGTTTATGACAACTGGAACAGGAGGACCGGCTCAGCCCCGGGAGATGGTACCTCCTCATAGGAACATGGCGCCGCCTCATTACATACCGATACCGCCGGGTCACTTTTCAAACCCCATGGAGAACTTAATCGCAGCATCAACGCATCTGGCGGCTCTCCCAGTGGACGGTGATGATCCGACAGCGGTGGAAACCCAGAGGATCAGAGAACTTGTCCAGACGGCCCTGGCTCAGCAAGACTTATTCTTATAGCTGGGACATGATTCATTCAACTCCTCCGCCTTCGTTAGCACCGCCTCGCCAAAAACGGAGTCCGAGTTACAGCAGGCACATGGAGTCAGAAGCTTTATCAAGCAACGCCCAGTGCCGGAACCAGCCCAGTGGCTATAACCCGGTACAAGATCGGGTACGTCAGGAGAATGAGCGGGCGGCTCAGCTAGCGGCTCAACAGACGGCTCATCAAGATTTCCCAGAGTATCCGATGGCTTCCGTTGAGACGGGAGTGGCCACTAGAACCGACGGTGTTCCTTGTTTGGCGTCGGCTCTGCGTAATGTACGCCTTCCCAAGGACTTCAAGGGACCTCAAAAGGTGCCGAATTACATGGCCGACTTACAGCTTGGAGCGTGGATCGAGAGCTATGAGATGGCCATGGAGCTGTTGGAGGTCAGCAATGCAGCAATGGCTAAGTACTTCACCATGATATTAGATGGAACGGCCCGGTCCTGGTTAAATGGCTTGCCCCCCAATTCCATTGATTCGTGGGCAGAGCTAAAAGCCCGTTTCATCCAGAATTTCAAGGACACTTGCAAGCAATCCATCTCGATTGTGGATTTGACAAATTGTAAGCAGGAGGAGGGTGAGTCCACGACTCACTGGGTACGCCGGGTTAAGGAGATAATACATTCATCTGACAAGATGGATGCTGGCTCTGCAGTCCTTATGTTGGAAAAGAATTGCCGCTTTGAGCCGCTGAGACAGAAGCTGGGGCGCCTTAAGCGTGATTGCAACGATATGGGTATGCTGATGGCCGCTTTAGTCAAATACGCCGACTCTGATAGTACCAAGGACCCCACGTCTGATGAGGAAAAGACAGGGAAGGGAAAGAAGAACGACAAAGGAAAGGGACAGCAACATAACCCGATGAATCAAGGGGGCAACAAGCGTAAGGCTGAGGGTAACCCAGAGTTTGTAGCCAATGCCAATGCACAGGATAACAATAAGAGACGTAAGGGCAAACCGCCCCGATATGGCGGGCCAGGCCCATCTCTTGATCAACTACTCAATGAGCCGTGCCCGAATCACGGCACCCGGGAACGACCCGCCACCCACTTATGGAAAGATTGTGCGATCATGAAGGCTTTTAAGAATTCTAACACATTTGATGGCAATCATGGGTCGCACGGCGGCTCAGGAGCTGGCAGTTTTCATGGCCCGGGTGGCGGTTCAAGTTCCAGCTTTCAGGGACATCACAGCGGTCATAATCAGCAACAATCTGGTCAAGGGGAACAACAGCAGCAGCCGTCGTGTTATCAAAGCCATCCAAAGCAGCTGAATAGTGGGCAGTATCACGTGTTTACCACTATCTTGTGCAAACGTGACCAGAAGGTTCATAACAGGGCTGTAAATTCTATTGAGTCAGCGGTTCCCCATTATTTGAGGTGGTCAGAACAACCCATTGTATGGAGCAGGGAAGATCACCCCATCCGGGTTGATAATCCGGGTCAGTTAGCCTTGGTGGTAGCACCTCAGGTTGGTGGCTATAAATTCACTAAGGTACTCATGGACGGGGGTAGCAGCATCAATATCCTCTATTATGAGACCTTTCAACGCATGGGGTTAACTGATAAGAATTTGAAGACATCCAACACTATTTTCCATGGAGTGGTCCCTGGCAAGTCGGTGTACCCGGTTGGCAAGATTGAACTGGAAGTGGCTTTTGGAGATCAGTATGACTCCAGAGCTAAAAAACTAACCTTTGAGGTGGTCAAAATCAGGAGTCCATATCATGCTCTGTTTGGACGGCCGACTTATGCCAAGTTCATGGCACGACCGTGTTATGTTTATCTACAGCTTAAGATGCCGGGTCACAAAGGTACCATCACCGTGCATGGAAGTCGAAAGGTAGCCCTGGAATGTGAGGAGGGCGACGCGGCTTATGCTGAGTCTGTTTGTGCAGCGGAGGAACTGAAGTTTTATCAAAACAATGTTGAACCGGCAGATATGACCTCTCTAAAAAAGCCAACCACCGAGCAAGACCCGGCGATGAAGTTTAAGTCGGCTGCTGAAACCAAGCTTGTGGATTCCAATCCGGGTGATTCATCTAAGCAGTTCAGCATCAGTGCCAATTTGGATCCTAAATAGGAAAGCACGCTCATCGAGTTCATCCGTGGGAACCGGGACATCTTTGCATGGAAACCTTCTGACATGCCAGGTGTACCAAGAGAACTCGCTGAGCACACTCTCAATTGATCCGAAGTATAAGCTGATCAGGCAGTTTCTTCGACGATTCAACGAAGAGAGGCGACAAGCTATTGGAGAGGAAGTCGCCCGGCTTTTAGCCGCTGGGTTTATTATTGAAGTTTTTCACCCGGAGTGGTTGGCCAACCCGGTGCTCGTGCTCAAGAAGAACGGCACCTGGCGGATGTGTGTGGATTACATGGACTTAAATAAGGCTTGTCCGACAGATCCCTTTGCTCTCCCCCGTATTGATCAAATCATTGATGCTACGGCGGGTTGTGAGCATTTAAGCTTTTTGGATGCTTACTCTGGTTATCATCAGATCAAGATGGCAGTTAAGGATCAGGAGAAGACGGCTTTCATCACTCCGTTTGGAGCCTTCTGTTATGTATCTATGCCGTTTGGGATCAAGAGTGCTCAAGCGACTTATCAGCGATGTGTACAGAACTGTCTCCACAATCAAATTGGGCACAATGTTGATGCTTATGTGGATGATATCGTGGTGAAGTCCAAAGAGAAGGAAACCTTGATATCTGTCCTGAAGGAGACCTTTGATAATCTCCGGGTTTATAAAATGATGCTTAACCCGGAAAAGTGTGTATTTGGTGTACCTACAGGCAAGCTCTTGGGTTTCTTGGTTTCAAACAGAGGTATTGAAGCTAATCCAGAGAAGATCAAGGCAATTACCTCTCTGGCTAAACCGGCGTGCATCAATGATGTTCAGCGACTGGCGGGTCGTGTTGCCGCTTTAAGCCGGTTCATAAGCCGGTTAGGTGAGAAGGCCCTACTGCTGTATCAGATGATGAAGAAAACATACACCTTTGTCTGGAGTGATGCTGCTAACACTGCCTTTGAAGATTTAAAGAGACAGTTGTCTGAGCCACCAGTCCTTGCGGCTCCCATTGATAAAGAGCCGTTGTTGTTATATGTGGCTACTAACTCACGAGCCGTCAGTGTCGCCATTGTGGTGGAGCGTAAGGAGGCAGGCAAGGAGCATCCGGTTCAACGGCCGATTTACTACCTCAACGAGGTGCTCATTGAGTCTAAACAAAGATATCCACATTGGCAGAAACTTGTTTATGGTGTGTTCATGGCAAACCGGAAGCTAAAGCAGTACTTCCAAAGTCATCCTATAACGGTGGTAAGTTCAGCCCGTTTGGGAGATATCATTCAGAACAGGGAGGCCACAGGACAAATCACCAAGTGGGCTATTGAGATTGGGCCCTATGGTTTGAAGTATATGCCCTGTAGTGCTATTAAATCTCAAGCCTTGGTGGACTTTATCAATGATTGGACAGAGTTGCAGGCACCTGAGGAGAAGCCAGATAATACATATTGGACTATTCACTTTGATGGGTCCAGGCAGTTAGAAGGCTCAGGGGCTGGAGTTGTTTTAACTTCCCCTCGAGGTGACAAATTTCGTTATGTGCTCCGGCTCATGTTTCCCTGTACTAACAATGCAGCTGAGTATGAGGCCTTGCTCCATGGTCTCCGGATGGCCAAAGAGATGAATTTGAGCCGGGTAAGGTGCTTGGGCGACTCAGATCTCGTGGCTCAACAGGTGTCAGGCAAGTGGGACTCTAAGGATCCCCTTATGGCGGCTTACCATCGTGAAGTAGATGCTGTGGCTGGGCACTTCAAAGGGTATCAAGTGGAGCACATTGATCGAAGGAAGAATGAGGCGGCTGATGCGTTAAGCCGGTTGGGATCTCAGCGTAAGCCGGTGCCGCCTAACACCTTTCTTGACATTTTGCATAATCCTTCTGTCAAGGTACCTACAGAGGAGGAGCTAGCAGTGCCAAATCCGGAGGCACAGTTGGTGGCCGCGCTTCACGTCATCCCGGATTGGACATTGCCATACTTGGCCTATATGACCCGGGGAGAGTTGCCTGAGGATGAGACTTTGGCGAGACAAATCGTCAGGCGGTCCAAATCCATGACAATTGTTAATGGCGAGTTACATCACCTCAGTGTCACAGGGGCATTCCAGCGTTGTGTGTCGCCCGCGGAGGGTCAAGAGATACTTCAAGAGATCCATGAAGGAGATTGTGGTCATCATGCCGGCTCAAAATCTCTTGTGGCCAAGGCTTTCCGTCATGGTTTTTATTGGCTGACGGCTCATGCTGATGCAGAGGATCTTGTCAGCAAATGTGACGGATGTCAAAAATTCTCACGACGAGCTCATATGCCAGCTCAAGAGTTGAGGATGATTCCAATTACTTGGCCGTTCGCAGTTTGCGGGCTTGACATGGTGGGACCTTTCAAGAGGTCTAAGGATAAAAAGACACACATCTTGGTGGCTGTGGATAAATTCATAAAGTGGGTTGAGGCAGAGCCGGTCAGTAAGTGTGATGCAGCCACAACAGTTCAGTTCATCAAAAAGGTGATCTTTCATTTTGGTTTTCCACACAGCATCATAACTGATAATGGCACTAATCTCTCCAAGGGTACCATGGAAGAGTTCTGTCAACGAGAACGTATCCGGCTTGACGTTTCGGTTGTTGCTCATCCTCAATCCAATGGCAAGCAGAAAGAGCTAATCAGGATATCCTGAGGGGTATCAAACCACGTCTCTTGGTCCCCTTACATCAGACTCCGGGTTGTTGGGTGGAGGAGTTACCCTCTGTGCTGTGGAGCATCAACACTACGCCTAACATATCCACGGGTTATACACCTTTCTTCATGGTCTATGGAGCAGAGGCAGTCCTGCCAAGTGACATCCGGCATGATTCACCCCGTGTGGCGGCTTACGTTGAGGCTGATAATGAAAAAGCTCGTCAGGAGGCACTTGATTTGTTGGATGAGGAGCGATACTTGGCAATAGCCCGCTCAGCGATTTACCAGCAAGACCTTCGTCGCTATCACAGCCGCCGGGTCAGAAGCAGAACCTTTCACGAAGGTGACTTAGTGCTCTGGCTCATCTAGGATCAGTCTGATATGCACAAGCTATCCCCTCCTTGGGAAGGACCCTTTGTGGTCAGCAAGAATCTGAACAACGGGTCATACTACCCCATTGATATTCGAGAGCACAAAGACTCACGTAAGTCGGAGGAGGAGACCCGCCGGCCGTGGAATATCGCCCATCTTCGGCCTTACTATACTTAAGCCACCGGCTCTCACGATGTATATATTTTGACGATGTATATATTATATAAAGAAATAAAGCAGGACCTCTGTCCTTTTTACCCTCAAAAGTCTATATGTCTTTTTTTCAGATGGTGGAAACAACCAACAGGGAACGGATCATATCTGAATCCGGCTCTTCCTTTGGTCCGGCTTATGATCATATCTGAATCTAGCCATGATCACTTGGGGGCTTCCTGTTCAAACATAGGTCGTATTCGAACCAAAGAGAACATAGCTGTCGATACCCACTTGATTGGCATACTGCCAAACCCACTTGGGGGCTTCTTGATCATATTTGAATCATAGCTTAACCCCTTTGGGTCTGACGTGGATCGTATTCGAATTAGCGTCATTAAACAACTTTTATGGTCACTTGGGGGCTTCCTGTTCAAACATAGGTCGTATTCGAACCAAAGAGAACATAGCTGCCGATACCCACTTGATTGGCATCGCCAAAGCCACTGGGGGCTATATGATCGTATCCGAATCTTAGCTTAACCCCTTTGGAATGGTTTTACTGATCGTATTCGAATCAGAAGCCTTTGAATGTTGTTATTATTCATTATACTTCATAAGTTTAAATTACTTGGCTATCTTGAGACCTTCTTGAAAGCACTATGAGATGGTTTTTTGTTATTCCGGCTTAATATTGATCACCCCAGGTTATTAAGTGCCAAGTGAACATTATATGTTCCGGCCTTCAGGAGTTGAATTTACCAGCATGATGTAGGTCACATAAACAGGCGAGATCATCAAAAGGATCGTAGGTATATGATTGTTGTCCTAACCCGACCTTTATATGATGTTTTGGTTCACACTCTGGGTTATCAATACCTTATGTGACCCCAGATGCGATAAACCGCCAAGGGAATCTTTGCTTGTTTTTACAGGCAGGATAAGGCAAGAAAATTTGACATCAAGGAGATAAAAGATCAATATAAGCTGGAAGTATATATAGCGATGGCGGCTTACGAAAGTATTAAGCACCATAAACATGTGCGAAGGCATGACAAAATTGAAGAGGTTTTTTCTACCCTATTACAAGACTCCCCGAGTCTGAATAATGAAGCATTGTTTTGCAAAGTCATAAACGCCTGGCGTTTCACTCCTTTGGCGGGCTTGAATGCTCCGGGTTATCCTTCTCCGCTTCTCCGTCGGCTGCTTTGTCCTGGAAAGTTGACGAGGCCCAGTCAATGCCGCTCAAGGCTTCAAATTCGGCTTCATCATCTATTAAACCGGCTGGGTCCACCTCCGGGGCAAAGGTATGCTTACGAGTTGGAGGGATCAGGCTGACTTCATCAAAGGGAGGTGTTGGGATTCTCCGATTCTCGTTGTCATGGCCCGACTGCTACTTGGTAAGATCAGTATCGCTCCCAATAAGAGTGGCCACGGGGCGTATAACTTTGACATAGGCGGTGAAGTCATGTCCATCAAATATGGTCCCATCTTCTTTAAGACTGGGGTATCCAAGAGTGAGGTCGGCCGGGTCTCGTTCCGGAATCCAGGCTTTTGCCCGGCTCAACGCAGCTACGACCCCGGCTCTAGCGGACGCCCGCCTTAGATCTTGGATCCGTTGAGGTAGTGAAGCAAGCCGTTTCAGCACAGCTTGCAGGAGGTGAGGAACGTCATATGATAAAGCTACAACGACCAGAGCACGTTGTGACCCGGTGTAGAGCTGCTCCACAAGAGTATAAACTACCTTCAGCTTGATCAACATGTTCTGTTTGAGGTTTGTGCTCCTAGGGCCTGCATTATTAAACATAAGGTGAGCCGGAGCTGACAATTGAAGTAATCATTGAAAGGAGGCTGGCAAGGTTTAAAGTCTATATGAGTAACTTACCAAAGATTGCTGAGACCATTTGAGATATCTGGCGCTTTAAGCCGGATAGCTCCGTTGTTGCTTCTGCAAGTAATGCCTCTGCTGTCTCAGCTCGGGTCACCAGTGAAGTCTTTTCATCAGCCCAGATTTTCTTTTCTGCCTCAAAGTTCTTCTTCAGCTTCTCTTGTTCAGCGACACTGAATTCAAATTTGGAGTTGGCCTTTTGAATTTCAAGTTCTTGAGCGGCCAGGCGGTTCTTCAGGTCAGTCATCTCTGACTCAAATTGACTTATGGTGGCCTGCATTTAATGCCGGGTTATAATCCAAATCATGGTAAGATAGCATTAAGTCCCAAGCACTTTGCAAGCAAAGATACTTGACACTTGGGGGCTAATGTGTGCTGAAGAATTTTCACTTACAATGCCGGCTCATGGAAATTAAGTCTCAAGCACTTTGCAAGCAAAGATGCTTGACACTTGGGGGCTAATGTGTATTGCAAGTTTAAAGTATCATGTCATAACCGGGTTAAATATTTTTTTTTCTAAAACCGGATAAATCAATGTTAAGGAATTTTCTAAGTCTATAGCATATTTATTCATAAGCAATAGACTTGGGGGCTGATACAATAAGTATGATTCGGAAAAGTAGCATAAGTCATACCTCAGATTTTTGTTGTATTTGCTTCACCATACCAATTTCCAGGTCACGGCTGCTATGTACTTGATTGAGATAGCCAGAGACTATGTCTCCAATGCTCAAATGAGTATAGTCAACAATATATAGCTTGGCCTTTTGATGTTCCAAAATTTCCGCCTTAGCAGAGCACTTGGCAAGGACAGTGGGTCACCCTGGCTCAACAAAGTGAGTCTTCAGAATCTCAACGTCCAGATCAGTTGTTTTCACCGGGCTAGGAGTTTTTGGGTTATCAGAGCTGTTGAGAGTGTCTTCGGCGGGCGGATCAGAGGTTGGTGCTGGAATGTCATAGACTGGTTTAGGCGGCGGCTGATGGGTAGAACAATCATGAGCAGTCGTGGCAAGCTCCGGTTCAGTCACGACCGGGTCTCGGGACGGCTTACTCTTTTTTGCCCTCTTACTGGGCTTCACTTGCACGCTGTGGACAAAAGCAGAAGGATGAGTACAAAAGCATGAGTAAGGTAAAGAACATAAGGTAAACAAATTTATGTTACCCAGGGGCAGTTTTGAAAGCCGACATGTTAGATTGAATAGACTCACCGGAGGAAGGAGAGGTATCCTGATAATTGGAGTCAGATGAATTGAGAGGTCGGCGAAACAAACCCGCCAAAAGAAAATGACAACGTAAATCGGAAATAACCTCAGTCCGACGCTTCCTGGTTACGTCAGGTAAACCGGAGGAAAGCTCTACATCCTTGCTGTTCTGGGTCTGCCTCCGGCTTTCAAATTTTTGTTGCTTCAAAAGAAATTCAGGATCTTGATAAGCTAGAGGATGTGAAAATCTTACTTTCCGGGTCACCCTTCGGATTTTTTGCTTTGGCAAAGGCTCTGAGTTGGATGAGATTATAGTTACCTCTTCGTCCACTGCTTGGCTGTTCCCCGTATCCTCCTAAAAAGATAGAATGTCAGTAAAATAATGACAAAAGAGGCAGGAGAGTTAAGGATTACCTCTTCTTCATCATCAGAAGTATCATCCAATTTGAGTAAATCTGAAGCGCTTGGTTTCTTCTTCCTTGAAGTTCCTGCTTTGGCGGCTTTCCTTTCGGCTCGTTTGGCCGCTCTGGCTTGTTTGGCTGCTTCATGGTTGTATTTGACCTTCCAGAAGTTGTCATCGGCCTGTGGAAAATGATAAGGGGTTATGAGTAAAGACAAAATGTAATATAGTAAAGAGTATTCATTGAGGTTGGTGACTCACAGCAGGAGCCGGGTTCTTCTTGCAGAAGGGAAGTAAGCCAAAGGTATTACTAATCACCATGCCTTCTTTCAACAATGATCGGATCATGGCCTCCACCACATCTTCTGGTAAGTCATCAGGGCTATGACACAGCGGGTCATTTTTCTCGCCGGAGTAAGTACACATTAAGCCGGGGCGGGGGCTTAACGGAAGCACTCGCCAAGTAATCCAGACGCAGACTAGGTCAATGCCGTCCAAGCCATTTCCCAAAAGATCTTTGATTCTTCTAATGGTAGGAGCAAGTGGAAGACGTTCAACAACAGTCAGTTTATCCGGCAGCGGGTGGTTGGACTCAAGGCGCAGGGCGCGGAAGCTGGGCAGAGGATTTTCTTCAGCTAGAGAAGTGTCTTGGCAATAAAACCACGTTTGATTCCAATCCTTTGGGTGACTCGGCAGTTCAGCATAAGGAAAGAGGCAGTCTCTCCGCCGTTGAATCGAGAAGCCACCAAGTTCAAGACTGGGGCCGTTGGCACGTTCATTCTGCCGGTTTAAATGGAATAGCTCCCTGAATAAAGGTATACTGGGTTCTTCTCCAAGATACATGTAACGCCCCGGATTTGATGCGCCAGGTGTCCGCCAGTTATTCACCATCGTTGCCATGTCATTTGCTTGCATGTTGCATTTTATCATGTCATCATGTGCATTTCATTTTGCATACGTGTTCGTCTCATGCATCCGAGCATTTTCCCCGCTATCCGTTTTGCAATCCGGCACTCCTATGTCCCCCAACGCCCTCTTGTGCCTCTTTTCATGTGCGGGTGTTAAACGTTCTCGGAATTTACCGTGATTTTCCAAGCGGCCTTGGCATAGCACCGGTAGACCGCCCGTCAAATTTCGTTCCATTTGGAGGTCGTTTGATGCCCCAACGGTTAACCGCGTAGCCCGAAACCCCTCTGTCTTTGCAGCCCAGCCCCTCTTCACCATGGCCCAATAACCTAGCAAACTCCCCTCCATGCTCTCCGCCGTTCGATCACGATCGCATGGCTGAAAACCGCTCCTCATTTGGAGTCTCCTAGCTCCCTCTACCCTTAAATATGTGCCTCCCCTCGAAATTCGCGGATGAAACCCTAGACCCCTTCTTCCTCCGCGCGCCGGACACGTCCGCCCGGCGCTGGACGTCCGCCGCCGTCCCTCGACGAATCCGCCGCCGCCACGTTGCCCCCCGCGCTCTCTCTCTCCTCCCCGCCGCCAGGGCCCATGAGGCCCAGATCGGGCCCGCCCCTCGCCGCCAGCGCCCGCAGCCTTGCCGCCCCTC